>NC_084732.1:1873468-1888468 GCF_033978785.1 Entelurus aequoreus | reverse complement strand
ACCTAAGTTACGGTCAGAGCGAAAAAAGATACATCCTGCACTG
The DNA here is from genome assembly GCF_033978785.1 of Entelurus aequoreus. Classification (NCBI taxonomy): domain Eukaryota; kingdom Metazoa; phylum Chordata; class Actinopteri; order Syngnathiformes; family Syngnathidae; genus Entelurus; species Entelurus aequoreus. The sequence continues at coordinate 1,888,425 of NC_084732.1, read as the reverse complement.
CACTCGAGTCCTTCACTCTCACATTCCTCATCCACGAATCTTTCATCCTCGCTCAAATTAATGGGGTAATCGTCACTTTCAGGGTCCGAATCGCTCTCGCTGCTGGTGTAAACAATGGGGAAATGTGAGGAGCCCTTTAACCTGTGACGTCACGCTACTTCCGGTACAGGCAAGGCTTTTTTTATCAGCGACCAAAAGTTGCGAACTTTATCGTCGATGTTCTCTACTAAATCCTTTCAGCAAAAATATGGCAATATCGCGAAATGATGACACATAGAATGGATCTGCTATCCCCATTTAAATAAAAAAAATTCATTTCAGTAGGCCTTTAATTCATTAAAAAAAAAAAGGTTGGTTGCATGAAGAAAGGCCCTTGCTCTCTGGTAGCCGAGCAATACAGGAAGTGATAACAACAGCCAATCAGGTAAGAGTATCAACTATCACGTTGTCTCGTGTTTGGTTCTTTGCATGGAGTGAGAGGGTGAAAGTAAAAATGAAAAAATTGTGGATGAAACAGGAAGTCACCTGGAAAGTAAATCTGTTTTTTTGGATTTTTTTTTTTTTTTAAACGGACCGTAATCACAGACCAATCCCAGCAGGCACAAGACATTGATACAACGTCCTTTAAAAGTGACGTTGAAACAACGTTGCAAAATAGTTGTATTTAAATTGAGACAACGTTCGTTGTCCAATGTTGGATCCACGTTGTGGTTTGGGAAATGACCAAATTTCAATGGTCAAATCAACGTCACAACCTGACATTGGATAAACGTTGTCAAAAAACATGTTTTTTCAACGTTGTATTTGTGTTGTAGAATATTGGTTGGGAAATGACCACATTTCAATGGTCAAGTCAACGTCACAACCTGACATTGAATAATCGTCATCAAAAAGCATGTTGTTTCAACATATTTGTGTTGTAGAATGTTGGTTGGGAAATGACCAAATTTCAATGGTCAATTCAACGTCACAACCTAAAATTGAATAAACGTCGTCTAAAAGCATGTTGTTTCAACGTTGTATTTGTGTCGTACAATTTTGGTTAGAAAATGACTAAATTTCAACTGTCAAATTAACGTCAGAATTTAACATTGAACAAACGTTATCAAAAAGCATGTTGTTTCAACACTGTGTTTGTGATGTAGAATATTGGTTGGGAAATGACCAAATTTCAATGGTCAAATCAACGTTGGAACCTAACATTGAATAAACGTCGTCAAAAAGCATGTTGTTTCAACGTTGTATTTGTGTCGTACAATTTTGGTCGAGAAATGACCAAATTTCAACGGTCAAAATAAAGTCACAACCTGACATTGATTAAACATCGTCAAAAAGCATGTTGTTTCAACGTTGTATTCGTGTTGTAGAATATTGGTTGGGAAATGACCAAATTTCAATGGTCAATTCAACGTCAGAACCTAAAATTGAATAAACGTCGTCAAAAAACATGTTGTTTCAACGTTGTATTTGTGTTGTACAATTTTGGTTAGAAAATGACTAAATTTCAACTGTCAAATTAACGTCAGAATTTAACATTGAACAAACGTTATCAAAAAGCATGTTGTTTCAACACCGTGTTTGTGATGTAGAATATCGGTTGGGAAATGACCAAATTTCAATGGTCAAATCAACGTTGGAACCTAACATTGAATAAACGTCGTCAAAAAGCATGTTGTTTCAACGTTGTATTTGTGTCGTACAATTTTGGTCGAGAAATGACCAAATTTCAACGGTCAAATTAAGTCACAACCTGACATTGATTAAACATCGTCAAAAAGCATGTTGTTTCAACGTTGTATTCGTGTTGTAGAATATTGGTTGGGAAATGACCAAATTTCAATGGTCAATTCAACGTCAGAACCTAAAATTGAATAAACGTCGTCAAAAAACATGTTGTTTCAACGTTGTATTTGTGTTGTACAATTTTGGTTAGAAAATGACTAAATTTCAACTGTCAAATTAACGTCAGAATTTAACATTGAACAAACGTTATCAAAAAGCATGTTGTTTCAACACCGTGTTTGTGATGTAGAATATCGGTTGGGAAATGACCAAATTTCAATGGTCAAATCAACGTTGGAACCTAACATTGAATAAACGTCGTCAAAAAGCATGTTGTTTCAACGTTGTATTTGTGTCGTACAATTTTGGTCGAGAAATGACCAAATTTCAACGGTCAAAATAAAGTCACAACCTGACATTGATTAAACATCGTCAAAAAGCATGTTGTTTCAACGTTGTATTCGTGTTGTAGAATATTGGTTGGGAAATGACCAAATTTCAATGGTCAATTCAACGTCAGAACCTAAAATTGAATAAACGTCGTCAAAAAACATGTTGTTTCAACGTTGTATTTGTGTTGTACAATTTTGGTTAGAAAATGACTAAATTTCAACGGTCAAATTAACGTCAGAATCTAACATTGAACAAACGTTATCAAAAAGCATGTTGTTTCAACACTGTGTTTGTGATATAGAATATTGGTTGGGAAATGACCAAATTTCAATGGTCAATTCAACGTCAGAACCTAAAATTGAATAAACGGCGTCAAAAAGAATGTTGTTTCAACGTTGTATTTGTGTTGTACAATTTTGGTTAGAAAATGACTAAATTTCAACTGTCAAATTAACGTCAGAATTTAACATTGAACAAACGTTATCAAAAAGCATGTTGTTTCAACACTGTGTTTGTGATGTAGAATATTGGTCGGGAAATGACCAAATTTCAATGGTCAAATCAACGTGGGAACCTGACATTGAATAAACGTCGCCAAAAATCATGTTGTTTCAGCATATTTGTGTTGTACAATGTTGGTTGGGAAATGACCAAATTTCATCGGTCAAATCAACGTCGGAACCTAACATTGAATAAACGTCGTCAAAAAGCATGTTGTTTCAACGATGTATTTGTGTCGTACAATTTTGGTCGAGAAAGGACCAAATTTCAACGGTCAAAATAACGTCACAACCTGACATTGAATAAACGTCGCCAAAAAGCATGTTGTTTCAGCATATTTGTGTCGTAGAATGTTGGTCGGGAAATGACCAAATTTCAATGGTCAATTCAACGTCAGAACCTAAAATTGAATAAACGTAGTCAAAAAGCATGTTGTTTCAACGTTGTTTTTGTGTCGTACAATTTTGGTCGAGAAATGACCAAGTTTCAACGGTCAAAATAACGTCACAACCTGACATTGAATAAACGTCGTCAAAAAGCATGTTGTTTCAATGTTGTATTTGTGTCATACAATTTTGGTCGAGAAATAACCAAATTTCATCGGTCAAAATAACGTCTAAACCTGACATTGAATAAACGTCGTCAAAAAGCATGTTGTTTCAGCATATTTGTGTTGTAGAATGTTGGTCGAGAAATGACCAAATTTCAATGGTCAAATCAACGTCGTCAAAAAGCGTGTTGTTTCAAAATCGTATTTGTGTCGTACAATTTTGGTCGAGAAATGACCAAATTTCAACGGTCAAAATAACGTCACGACCTGACATTGAATAAACGTGGTCAAAAAGCATGTTGTTTCAGCATATTTGTGTCGTAGAATGTTGGTCGGGAAATGACCAAATTTCAACGGTCAAATCAACGCCATTACCTGACATTGATTAAACGTTCTCAACGTTGTTTCAATGTCGTGTGCCTGCCGGGATGTGGTTGTCATGATCTGTGGTCTAGATCATGTTTTGTTTAGTTATGTTCTGTTAATTTTGGACTCCATAGTTCCTGTTTTTGTGCACCCTTGTTTGTTTTAGTTTCCATGACAACTCATTAGTTTCACCTGCCTCATGTGTTTGACTCACGCACCTGCTCTAATCAGAGACTATTATTTAAGCCTGTTTTGCCAGTTAGTCGTCCTGGCGACATAGCCCTGTCCATGCCATAGTTCTTGATGATCTTTTCATGCTCTGTTTTGACTTTTCTTGCCATAGTCATGCTGTTCGGTTCATGCCGTGTCCAGCAAGTCTTTTTGTTTCATGTCCATAGTTCTTGCTATTTGTTTCAAGCCACAGTTTGGTGAGTTTTTTCATGTTTTTAGTTTCATTGTTCATGTCCATAGTTTATGCTAAGTCTTAGCTTTTGTTTCCTGCGTTAAGCTTGCCTTTGCCTTGTGCGCCTTTTTGTTTTGTATATCGTTGAGTTTTTGAGTAGAGATTAAAATATGTTCCTACCTTCGAGCCTTGTCCGGTCTAGTCCGTTTGCATCCCGGGAGAAGCAATCTCACAGCAAGCTGTGAAAAACTCCTCGTCCTGACAGTGGTCTGAAAATGATGCAAGGCTCTCGTCCCCTGCACCAAGACCGGTAATACCACACCACCCTACCCTTTAGAGCACTGCCATAACTTCCTGGCACTTAACCTGCAGAAAATAGTTCTTTACATTTTCACACATTGCACTATTTTCGGACACTTTATTAAGCATTTCTTACATATTTCTCATTTTAAGAGATTATTGTTCAATGTTCAATTTGATTTGAACTATTTTGTTTACATTCTTTTGAGTGTTTTCCATGCTTGTGTTGACATTTCATTGTCTTGCTGCCTTGATAGCGGAGGGGATTTTGATACATTTGAAATAAAAATGTTTACATTTCATTAATGTTTCTCCAGCTCATAAAAAATATCAATAATTATTAGGGATGTCCGATAATGGCTTTTTGCCGATATCCGATATTCCGATATTGTCCAACTCTTTAATTACCGATACCGATATCAACCGATACCGATATCAACCGATATATGCAGTCGTGGAATTAACACATTATTATGCCTAATTTGGACAACCAGGTATGGTGAAGATAAGGTACTTTTTTTTAAAAATAATAAAATAAGATAACTAAATTAAAAACATTTTCTTGAATAAAAAAAGAAAGTAAAACAATATAAAAACAGTTACATAGAAACTAGTAATTAATGAAAATGAGTAAAATTAACTGTTAAAGGTTAGTACTATTAGTGGACCAGCAGCACGCACAATCATGTGTGCTTACGGACTGTATCCCTTGCAGACTGTATTGATATATATTGATATATAATGTAGGAACCAGAATATTGATAACAGAAAGAAATGGGGGGAGGGAGGTTTTTTGGGTTGGTGCACTAATTGTAAGTGTATCTTGTGTTTTTTATGTTGATTTAATTAAAAAAAATAAAAAATAAAAAAATAAAAAAAAACGATACAGATAATAAAAAAAACGATACCGATAATTTCCGATATTATCGGACATTCCTAATAATTATCGATATCGACCCATATAAAGCACTCACATCGTGATACACTTCTCAGCCCTCATCGTATTTTCATTCCCTTCGTTTCCATCACCGGTGCTTTTCTGTGGTGACGTCATTTAGAAAAGCCAAAGAAAAAGCAACACAATGTGACTTGAGGGCTGTACTTTTCCTGGAAACTGATACAGCAAAAAGAGGTTTTATTCCATCTAAAGCCTGAAAATGATTTACTGGTGTGTGCGTGTGCGCGTAGACAGTTCCATTGCCTCAGGGCTGACAGAAGCTCAAGTCGAAATTCCTCATGTCGACCATAAAACACACACACACACACACACACACACACACACACACACACACACTCACACACACACACACACAGACAGTAAGTGTTGGTGTGAGCAATGGACAAAGGAAGCATTGAAGAGGCTCCTTCAGAGTAAAAGTTGAAGAGGACGTCTAATTAGGCACACAAAAGTGAAGATGAGGACAGAGGAGATAAGGACAGACAGGAAGCACAAAGCCTTTAGGAAAGAAGGAAGGATGGCGAAAGAGCAAAGGAGTCGCGTCATACTTTAACAGCAATAAAGTTGAATAGTAGCTTGAAGAAGTGACACGTCGGGGCTATTAAGTCGCCCGAGGGGCTTTATGTCACGCATACATCCCATAATACTAAGGACGCGGAGGCTGTTAACTTTAAACAGATATTAATGATGACGTTTACATGCACTTAAACAGTTCCGTGGTGGACGCACTGCAGGACTGTCTCTAAAATGCCCATAAAAAGTGATACATAGGTCAGCTGCTTGCTTGAAAGCATGAATGTGCAGTAAAATGAGTGTCTCCATGGTGAAAGCCGCGTTGTGCAGGGAAAGTGCAATCAGCGCACCTGCAGGAGCAAAAGCCGCCGCCGCTGTCCATGTGCTGACGGCGAGACACAGCTGGCTGGCAGGTGACTAGATTTCACAGGTGGTACGTGTTCATCTAATCATCTGTCGTCTTTAACAGTAAGCGGCCGGGAGCATTGACATTGCCGAAAAACACTTGGAAAAATCTTGTTAAAAACATGAAAACTTTGTTAAACCCGCAGGCTTGGCCTTGGTGCCGTGTCTACCGTGGAGCTGCTAGGAAGCGACTTCAACACGCGTGTTCAACGGAAAAACGTCACTTAAGTTATGGAGTGCGCGTGTAGTCTTAGTACAGGGGTGTCCACAAAAAAAAAAAAAAAAAAAAAAAAAGTGCGGCCCAAGGGCCATTTGCGGCCCGCAGCTAATTGTTTACCGGCCCGCCACACAGGGCCGGCCCGTGGCATAGGCCGTATAGGCAAATGCTAAGGGCGCCGTCCATCAGGGGGCGCCACGCCAGTGCCACAAATGTTGGCGGAAAAAAAAAAGAAAAAAAAAAAGTTGGTACTATTAATTCTAAATACAAAAATAATCCCACGTTAATTAAAATGCAAAGTAAAGCCTATTTAATAGAAATATTATTTGTTACAACATTACGCCCCCCCTCCCCCCGCACGGTGCGCCCCCTCCCTTCCCGTGTCATGACTTTTTATGGACGTCACCACATCAAAAAATCAACACAAGATGTCAAAACGGCCAAAACTGTCAGGTGCCCAGGGAAGAGAAAAGAAGAGGAGGAGAAACGAGAAAAAGACAGAGGTAGCAGGTAGGTAACGTTAGCCTACATGAAATTATTTGTCTGTTGCAGAATGTGATAGTAACCTGGCTTTTTAGCATTAAGCTAATGTTACATGATTCGGCAATTGCTAATCAATAAATAGCTAGTTCTGTTTTAACGTCGGGTTAATATTGTGGAGGGGGCTAAATTGTTATGGAAAATAATAATGTAACGTTAGGTAATTACAGTACTCCCACCTTACATTCCTCAGGGACATTTGTATTAGATCTTTTAAGCAGGTGTTTTTTATTTACATTGTTATTGCCTTCTGGTTAGCTAATGTTTGACCTGCAGGTAATAGTCACTTTTCCACCCCTTTATATATTAGGTATAGTTGTAAGCGTAGTTGTTAAAGTGCACATCATTAATGTTAATAAAAGCAATATCACATGAGAGGGAATGCTGTTTTTTAATTTGAGCAGTGCTGTGATTCGGTTAAAGATAATCATAACATAACATTCTCATATAATATGTTCATTTGCTTTCTTTAAGTAAAAAAAAAAGGTCAAAGACAAAGCTATTCGGTTTCTTGTGAGTATATACACTTCACTGCCGATATGGGGGGGGGTGCCACCTAAAATCTTGCCTAGGGCGCCAGATTGGTTAGGGCCAGGCCTGCCGCCACACATTCTGGAAATGCTATTGCAAAAAATCAAAAAGAACATTAAAAAAAGTGGAATGAGGTGAAATCTAACGAGAAAAAGTTGCAATGTTGACACAAAAGCTGCCATGCAGGCTGTTGTTTTATTTTTATTTTGTCTTTTTTTCTTTTTAATTTTTTTGCCATTGCTCAAAAAAATAATAATGACAAAAAAATCCATGTTATAATGAATTATTTTCAGGGCTCCAATTACTTCAAATAGTTCACTTTAAAATGTTTTATGTGGTAAATATTGCATGTATTGCCTTTTAAAAACATCAACGTTTTCTTTGACAAAAGAGTATAAAAACAAACAAAATAATAGTCCAAACGTAAAATCGACAGATATATCTGAAGTTGATCTCGCAATTTAAATGTTGAAAGTTTAAAAAAAAAAAAATTATAATAAAAATGTATCACTTGCACCTTTTGGACCCCAAATATATTTAGTGGTATTTTATCTATCTTTTCACTGTGATGACTCAAACATATTAAATAATTAAAATCAATGTTGTCCTGCATTATTGATCTTTTAGGACTCTAATTACTTAATACTACACATTTTCAGTTTTACTGTAAAAAACAAAGTTGTTTTTGACAGAAAAGCCATAAAACCTTTTTTTTTTTTTAAAGTAATATAGAGATTTACTGTAAGCATTAAATAAAAAATAATAACACAAATTTGACTTAAATTTAAAATTTTAATGACATACATATACACATACATGTACATATACATTCACTGTACAAACATACATATACACATACATGTACATATACATTCACTGTATAAACATACATATACACATACATGTACATATACATTCACTATACAAACATACATATACACATACATGTACATATACATTCACTGTACAAACATACATATACACATACATGTACATATACATTCACTGTACAAACATACATATACACATACATGTACATATACATTCACTGTATAAACATACATATACACATACATGTACATATACATTCACTGTACAAACATACATATACACGTTCTGTACATATACATTCACTGTACAAACATACATATACACATACATGTACATATACATTCACTGTATAAACATACATATACACATACATGTACATATACATTCACTGTACAAACATACATATACACATACATGTACATATACATTCACTGTATAAACATACATATACACATACATGTACATATACATTCACTGTATAAACATACATATACACATACTTTACATATACATTCACTGTACAAACATACATATACACATACATGTACATATACATTCACTGTACAAACATACATATACACATACTGTACATATACATTCACCGGTGCGCTCTATATTCCGGAAAATAAGGTTTATTTTGTTTTTGGCGCACAATGAGATGTTGTTGTTGTGACTATTAGCTAGCCTAGCGCTGTGGTGCTAGCAGTACTCGTTTACGTTGGAACCGGTGCCATTATGGAACCGGTGCCATTATGGAACCGGTGCCATTATGGAACCGGGTTTCGGTGCCATCTGTAATTCCATCGTTGTCGTTCCAAAGCACACAACAAAAAAAGACGACAAAAAACTTGAGGCTGAATCCGCCGAGCGTCGACGTCCGTCTGCATCAAATAAACAGAAGAGATAAGATTGAATGATCCGCCAGACGAAACCTCGGCCGTGGAATTGCCGGAACAGAACGGAGATAAGAGTCCGGAATATTCCCGAGTAATAACGTCGGAATGTTGTGATAAGTGCAGGAAGACAAAGCCGCCTCGGAGATATCAAGGAGAGGCGCGGCTAAATGACGCCGCATTGTTAGCCAGAAGCACTTTTAATATGTGTCCGCCATTCTTCTCCTCGCGGATACGTGAAGGAACAATCCGTCTATTTTTAACGTCGACGCGCTGAAGGTGAAGCCTAAATAAAACAAACCATCAACGAGCCGCAGCTCCGAGGCCGCTTTGGCGTGTTTATTTGTCAAATTATCAAAGCTAACAAAACCTTCTATTTGCCGCACAAATGAGAAACTATCTGCCAGGGAAATTCATTTCGTTTCGACAACATGCTAACGACGGCGGGATAGAATGCTAATGCGAGCGCATGTACTGATGCTAACCTGCTCTCAACATCTTTTAGTTTACATGACTAGCACGATGACGATGCTACATGACGTTTAGGTTACATGAATATCATGATGGCGATGCTACATGACGTTTAGTTTACATGACTAGCACGATGGCGATGCTACATGGCGTTTAGTTTACATGACAAGCACCATGACGATGCTACATGACGTTTAGGTTACATGACTTGCATGATGGCGATGCTACATGGCGTTTAGTTTACATGACTTGCATGATGGCGATGCTACATGGCGTTTAGTTTACATGACTAGCACGATAACAATGCTACATAGCGTTTAGTTTACATGACTAGCACGATGGCGATGCTACATGACGTTTAGTTTACATGACTAGCATGATGGCGATGCTACATGGCGTTTAGTTTACATGACTAGCATGATGGCGATGCTGCATGACGTTTAGTTTACATGACTAGCATGATGGCGATGCTACATGACGTTTAGGTTACATGACTAGCACGATGACGATGCTACATGACGTTTAGTTTACATGACTAGCACGATGGCGATGCTACATGGCGTTTAGTTTACATGACTAGCATTATGGCGATGCTACATGACGTTTAGTTTACATGACTAGCACGATGGCGATGCTACATGGCGTTTAGTTTACATGACTAGCACGATAACAATGCTACATAGCGTTTAGTTTACATGACTAGCACGATGGCGATGCTACATGACGTTTAGTTTACATGAATAGCATGATGGCGATGCTACATGACGTTTAGTTTACATGACTAGCACGATGGCGATGCTACATGGCGTTTAGTTTACATGACTAGCACGATAACGATGCTACATAGCGTTTAGTTTACATGACTAGCATGATGGTGATGCTACATGGCGTTTAGTTTACATGACTAGCATGATGGCGATGCTACATGACGTTTAGGTTACATTACTAGCGTGATGGCGATGCTACATGACATTTAGTTTACATGACTTGCATGATGGCGATGCTACATGACGTTTAGTTTACATGACTTGCATGATGGAGATGCTACATGACGTTTAGTTTACATGACTAGCACGATGGCGATGCTACATGACGTTTAGTTTACATGACTAGCACGATGGCGATGCTACATATCGTTTAGTTTACATGACTAGCACGATAACGATGCTACATAGCGTTTAGTTTACATGACTAGCATGATGGCGATGCTACATGGCGTTTAGTTTACATGACTAGCACGATGGCGATGCTACATGACGTTTAGTTTACATGACTAGCATAATGGCGATGCTACATGACGTTTAGGTTACATGACTAGCACGATGACGATGCTACATGACGTTTAGTTTACATGACTAGCACGATGGCGATGCTACATGGCGTTTAGTTTACATGACTAGCATTATGGCGATGCTACATGACGTTTAGTTTACATGACTAGCATGATGGCGATGCTACATGACGTTTGGTTTACATGACTAGCACGATGGCGATGCTACATGGCGTTTAGTTTACATGACTAGCACGATGGCGATGCTACATGACGTTTAGTTTACATGACTAGCACGATGGCGATGCTACATGACGTTTAGTTTACATGACTAGCACGATGGCGTTGCTACATGGCGTTTAGTTTACATGACTAGCACGATAAGGATGCTACATAGCGTTTAGTTTACATGACTAGCATGATGGTGATGCTACATGGCGTTTAGTTTACATGACTAGCATGATGGCGATGCTACATGACGTTTAGGTTACATGACTAGCATGATGGCAATGCTACATGACGTTTAGTTTACATGACTAGCACGATGACGATGCTACATGACGTTTAGGTTACATGAATAGCATGATGGCGATGCTACATGACGTTTAGTTTACATGACTAGCACGATGGCGATGCTACATGGTGTTTAGTTTACATGACTAGCACGATAACAATGCTACATAGCGTTTAGTTTACATGACTAGCATGATGGCGATGCTACATGGCGTTTAGTTTACATGACTAGCATGATGGCGATGCTGCATGACGTTTAGTTTACATGACTAGCATGATGGCGATGCTACATGACGTTTAGGTTACATGACTAGCACGATGACGATGCTACATGATGTTTAGTTTACATGACTAGCACGATGGCGATGCTACATGGCGTTTAGTTTACATGACTAGCATTATGGCGATGCTACATGACGTTTAGTTTACATGACTAGCACGATGGCGATGCTACATGACGTTTAGTTTACATGACTAGCACGATGGCGATGCTACATGACGTTTAGGTTACATGACTAGCACGATGACGATGCTACATGACGTTTAGTTTACATGACTTGCATGATGGCGATGCTACATGGCGTTTAGTTTACATGACTAGCACGATGGCGATGCTACATGGCGTTTAGTTTACATGACTAGCATTATGGCGATGCTACATGACGTTTAGTTTACATGACTAGCACGATGGCGATGCTACATGACGTTTAGTTTACATGACTAGCACGATGGCGATGCTGCATAGCGTTTAGTTTACATGACTAGCATGATGGCGATGCTACATGACGTTTAGGTTACATGACTAGCACGATGACGATGCTACATGACGTTTAGTTCACATGACTAGCACGATGGCCATGCTACATGGCGTTTAGTTTACATGACTAGCATTATGGCGATGCTACATGACGTTTAGTTTACATGACTAGCATGATGGCGATGCTACATGACGTTTAGGTTACATGACTAGCACGATGGCGATGCTACATGGCGTTTAGTTTACATGACTAGCACGATGACGATGCTACATGGCGTTTAGTTTACATGACTAGCATTATGGCGATGCTACATGACGTTTAGTTTACATGACTAGCACGATGGCGATGCTACATGACGTTTAGTTTACATGACTAGCACAATGGCGATGCTACATGACGTTTAGTTTACATGACTAGCATGATGGCGATGCTACACGACGTTTAGTTTACATGACTAGCATGATGGCGATGCTACATGACGTTTAGTTCACATGACTAGCACGATGGCCATGCTACATGGCGTTTAGTTTACATGACTAGCATTATGGCGATGCTACATGACGTTTAGTTTACATGACTAGCATGATGGCGATGCTACATGACGTTTAGGTTACATGACTAGCACGATGGCGATGCTACATGGCGTTTAGTTTACATGACTAGCACGATGACGATGCTACATGGCGTTTAGTTTACATGACTAGCATTATGGCGATGCTACATGACGTTTAGTTTACATGACTAGCACGATGGCGATGCTACATGACGTTTAGTTTACATGACTAGCACAATGGCGATGCTACATGACGTTTAGTTTACATGACTAGCATGATGGCGATGCTACACGACGTTTAGTTTACATGACTAGCATGATGGCGATGCTACATGACCGCTAACGCTACTCAAGGCATAGGAATGAATAAATACAAGTCAAAGCGAACACAATCGATTAGAGTTTGTTTGTTCATTTGACTGTATGTCAGATACTTCCTGTTTCATTTTTTATCTTTAGGGCAAAGATCGTCGTCAAAATAAATTCCGCTAACAAGGAATCGTTAATAATATTCTACGTTTAATTTATCTGTTGGCAGGGAATGCTACTTCCTGGTTATTGCGACTTACACAGAAAGCCAAAATTAAATTTGGTCAATGTGTTTGTTAGCTTGCATTAGCATGTTACTTCCTGGCTATTGCGACTTCAGCAGGGTTCCGTGTTTTTAATTTGCCTTGTCGATGTGTTTGTTTGTTAGCTAGCATTAGCATGCTACTTCCTGATTATCGTGATTAAACCAGAGTAACATATTTTAATCCACTTGCAGATGTTTTTCTTAGTTAGCCAGCATGCTACTTCCTGGCTAGCGAGACATAAACAGATTTGTTTTTTTCGTTAGCTATATATAATGCCATATTTAAATTTCCTTGACCACGTGTTTGTTAACTAGCAAACAACTTTCTTGTTATTGCGATTTGAACAGATTGCCATATTCTAATTTGCTTATGGATGTGTTTGTTTGTTAGCTAACATGCTAATTCCCAGTTATTGCAATTCAAACAGATTACCATGTTTTATTTGCTTGTCGATGTTTTTGTAAGTTAGCAAGCATGCTACTTCCTGGTTTTGCAACCTTAAAGTGCCATATATTTTATTTGCCTGTCAATGTGTTTGTTAGCTAGCATTAGCATGCTACTTCCTGATGATTGCGACTTAAGCGGAGTAGCATATTTTAATCCGCTTGCAGATGTTTTTCTTAGTTAGCCAGCATGCTACTTCCTGGCTAGCGCGACATAAACAGAGTGCCATATTTTATCCCGCTTTCAGATATTTTTTCTTCGTTTGCTAGCATGCTTCTTCCTGGTTATCACCAATGAAACAGGGTGCCATATTTTAATTTCCTTGACCACGTGTTTGTTAACTAGCGAACAACTTTCTTGTTATTGCGACTTAAACAGATTGACATATTCTAATTCGCTTATGGATGTGTTTGTTTGTTAGCTAACATGCTAATTCCTTGTTATTGCGACTTTGATTTGATTGTCGACGTATTTGTTAGTTAGCAAGCATGCTACTTCCTGGTTGTGCAACCTTAAAGTGCCATATTTTATTTGCTTGTTTGTTAGCTAGCATTAGCATGCTACTTCCTGATGATTGCGACTTAAGCAGAGTAACATATTTTAATCCGCTTGCAGATTTTATTCTTAGTTAGCCAGCATGCTACTTCCTGGCTAGCGAGACATAAACAGATTTTTTTTTTTCCGTTAGCTATATATAATGCCATATTTAAATTTCCTTGACCACGTGTTTGTTAACTAGCAAACAACTTTCTTGTTATTGCGACTTGAACAGATTGCCATATTCTAATTTGCTTATGGATGTGTTTGTTTGTTAGCTAACATGCTAATTCCTAGTTATTGCAATTTAAACAGATTACCATGTTTGATTTGCTTGTCGATGTTTTTGTAAGTTAGCAAGCATGCTACTTCCTGGTTTTGCAACCTTAAAGTGCCATATATTTTATTTGCTTGTCAATGTGTTTGTTAGCTAGCATTAGCATGCTACTTCCTGATGATTGCGACTTAAGCGGAGTAGCATATTTTATTCCGCTTGCAGATGTTTTTCTTAGTTAGCCAGCATGCTACTTCCTGGCTAGCGCGACATAAACAAAGTGCCATATTTTATCCCGCTTTCAGATATTTTTTCTTCGTTAGCTAGCATGCTTCTTCCTGGTTATCACCAATGAAACAGGGTGCCATATTTTAATTTC
>NC_084732.1:1828468-1868468 GCF_033978785.1 Entelurus aequoreus | reverse complement strand
AATGATGTGACGGACTTCATTAAATGATGTGGCAGACAACATTAAATGACATGGCGTGCCACTTTAAATGATGTGACGGACTTCATTAAATGATGTGGTAGACAACATTAAATGACATGGCGGGCCACATTTAAATGATGTGACGGACCTCATTAAATGATGTGGCAGACAACATTAAATGACATGGCGTGCCACATTAAATGATATGGTGGGCCACAATTAATTGATGTGACGGACCTCATTAAATGATGTGGCAGACAACATTAAATGACATGGCGTGCCACATTAAATGATGTGACGGACTTCATTAAATGATGTGGCAGACAACATTAAATGACATGGCGTGCCACTTTAAATGATGTGACGGACTTCATTAAATGATGTGGTAGACAACATTAAATGACATGGCGGCCCACATTAAATGATGTGACGGACCTCATTAAATGATGTGGCAGACAACATTAAATGACATGGCGTGCCACATTAAATGATGTGACGGACTTCATTAAATGATGTGGTAGACAACATTAAATGACATGGCGTGCCACATTAAATGATGTGACGGACTTCATTAAATGAGGTGGTAGACAACATTAAATTACATGGTGGGCCACAATTAATTGATGTGACGGACCTCATTAAATGATGTGGCAGACAACATTAAATGACATGGCGGGCCACAATTAATTGATGTGACGGACCTCATTAAATGACTTGGCAGACAACATTGAATGACATAGCGGACCACATTAAATGACGTGGCAGACAACATTAAATGACATGGCGTGCCACATTAAATGATGTGACGGACTTCATTAAATGATGTGGTAGACAACATTAAATGAAATGGCGGACCTCATTAAATGAGCTTAGAGACCACATTAAATGATATGGCGGGCCACATTAATGAGGTGTAAATGATGTGACGGGCCAGATCTGGCACATGTGCTATATTTAACATTAATGTACATTTTCTTTAATTTTAGTTAACTTTAGTCAGAAAAATCTGCTCAATTGATGAGCTCTAAAGGTTACATATAGTAGGAGTCCTTGTGACTCATTATGGGACTCAGCCTTTCATTGGCTGTAAAATGTGTGCAATGTATAAGTGGATGTGTGAAACAACAAATAATACATATTAATACAGGTGGTGGTCATATTAGTACATGTGGTGGTCATATTAGTACAGGTGGTGGTCATATTAGTACAGGTGGTGGTCATATTAGTACAGGTGGTGGTCATATTAGTACAGGTGGTGGTCATATTAGTACAGATGGTGGTCATATTAGTACATGTGGTGGTCATATTAGTAGAGGTGGTGGTCATATTAGTACAGGTGGTGGTCATATTAGTACATGTGGTGGTCATATTAGTACAGGTGGTGGTCATATTAGTACATGTGGTGGTCATATTAGTACAGGTGGTGGTCATATTAGTACAGGTGGTGGTCATATTAGTACATGTGGTGGTCATATTAGTACAGGTGGTGGTCATATTAGTACATGTGGTGGTCATATTAGTACATGTGGTGGTCATATTAGTACAGGTGGTGGCCATATTAGTACAGGTGGTGGTCATATTAGTACATGTGGTGGTCATATTAGTACAGGTGGTGGTCATATTAGTACAGGTGGTGGTCATATTAGTACATGTGGTGGTCATATTAGTACAGGTGGTGGTCATATTAGTACATGTGGTGGTCATATTAGTACATGTGGTGGTCATATTAGTACAGGTGGTGGTCATATTAGTACAGATGCTGGTCATATTAGTACATGTGGTAGTCATATTAGTACAGGTGGTGGTCATATTAGTACAGGTGGTGGTCATATTAGTACAGGTGGTGGTCATATTAGTACAGGTGGTGGTCATTTTAGTACAGGTGGTGGTCATATTAGTACAGGTGGTGGTCATATTAGTACAGGTGGTGGTCATATTAGTACATGTGGTGGTCATATTAGTACATGTGGTGGTCATAATAGTACAGGTGGTGGTCATTTTAGTACAGGTGGTGGTCATATTAGTACAGGTGGTGGTCATATTAGTACAGGTGGTGGTCATATTAGTACATGTGGTGGTCATATTAGTACATGTGGTGGTCATAATAGTACAGGTGGTGGTCATTTTAGTACAGGTGGTGGTCATATTAGTACATGTGGTGGTCATATTAGTACATGTGGTGGTCATAATAGTACAGGTGGTGGTCATTTTAGTACAGGTGGTGGTCATATTAGTACATGTGGTGGTCATATTAGTACAGGTGGTGGTCATATTAGTACAGATGGTGGTCATATTAGTACAGGTGACGGTCATATTAGTACAGGTGGTGGTCATATTAGTACAGGTGGTGGTCATATTAGTACATGTTATGGTCATATTAGTACATGTGGTGGTTGTATTAGTACAGGTGGTGGTCATATTAGTACAGGTGGTGGTCATATTAGTACAGGTGATGGTCATATTAGTACAGGTGGTGGTCATATTAGTACAGGTGGTGGTCATATTAGTACAGGTGGTGGTCATATTAGTACATGTGGTGGTTGTATTAGTACAGGTGGTGGTCATATTAGTACATGTGGTGGTCATATTAGTACAAGTGGTGGTCATATTAGTACAGGTGGTGGTCATATTAGTACAGGTGGTGGTCATATTAGTACATGTGGTGGTCATATTAGTACAGGTGGTGGTCATATTAGTACATGTGGTGGTCATATTAGTACAGATGGTGGTCATATTAGTACAGGTGGTGGTCATATTAGTACATGTGGTGGTCATATTAGTACAGATGGTGGTCATATTAGTACAGGTGGTGGTCATATTAGTACAGGTGGTGGTCATATTAGTACAGGTGGTGGTCATATTAGTACAGGTGGTGGTCATATTAGTACATGTGGTGGTCATATTAGTACATGTGGTGGTCATATTAGTACAGGTGGTGGTCATATTAGTACATGTGGTGGTCATATTAGTACAGGTGGTGGTCATATTAGTACAGGTGGTGGTCATATTAGTACATGTGGTGGTCATATTAGTACAGGTGGTGGTCATATTAGTACAGGTGGTGGTCATTTTAGTACAGGTGGTGGTCATATTAGATTAGATATTAGTACATGTGGTGGTCATATTAGTACAGGTGGTGGTCATATTAGTACATGTGGTGGTCATATTAGTACAGGTGGTGGTCATATTAGTACATGTGGTGGTCATATTAGTACAGGTGGTAGTCATATTACTACAGGTGGTGGTCATATTAGTACAGATGGTGGTCATATTAGTACATGTGGTGGTCATATTAGTACAGGTGGTGGTCATATTAGTACAGGTGGTGGTCATTTTAGTACAGGTGGTGGTCATATTAGTACAGGTGGTGGTCATATTAGTACAGGTGGTGGTCATATAAGTACAGGTGGTGGTCATTTTAGTACAGGTGGTGGTCATATTAGTACAGGTGGTGGTCATTTTAGTACAGGTGGTGGTCATATTAGTACAGGTGGTGGTCATATTAGCACAGGTGGTGGTCATATTAGTACATGTGGTGGTCATATTAGTACATGTGGTGGTCATATTAGTACAGGTGGTGGTCATATTAGTACAGGTGGTGGTCATATTAGTACAGGTGGTGGTCATATTAGTACAGGTGGTGGTCATATTAGTACAGGTGGTGGTCATATAAGTACAGGTGGTGGTCATTTTAGTACAGGTGGTGGTCATATTAGTACAGGTGGTGGTCATTTTAGTACAGGTGGTGGTCATATTAGTACAGGTGGTGGTCATATTAGCACAGGTGGTGGTCATATTAGTACATGTGGTGGTCATATTAGTACATGTGGTGGTCATATTAGTACATGTGGTGGTCATATTAGTACAGGTGGTGGTCATATTAGTACAGGTGGTGGTCATATTAGTACAGGTGGTGGTCATATTAGTACAGGTGGTGGTCATAACAGTACAGGTGGTGGTCATATTAGTACAAGTGGTGGTCATATTAGTACAGGTGGTGGTCATATTAGTACATGTGGTGGTCATATTAGTACAGGTGGTGGTCATATTAGTACAGGTGGTGGTCATATTAGTACAGGTGGTGGTCATAGAGAAGTTGTTAGCAGCATCACATCTCACTGACCTATTTCTGTGCTCTGTGCATTTACCATGCAGGCCACACTAACATGATAGCAGCATCCAAAATTATATTTGTGTGTGTGTGTGTGTGTGTGTGTGTGTGTGTGTGTGTGTGTGTGTGTGTGTGTGTGTGTGTGTGTGTGTGTGTGTGTGTGTGTGTGTGTGTGTGTGTGTGTGTGTGTGTGTGCGTGTGTGTGTTCAATTTGCTCCTGTTGTGCGGCGTTTCTCACTTCATCGTGGCGACGCAATAACAATAAAATGTCATCAATCTGCCTCTGTCACACCAAGTTTGTACACAGTAATGACATTAGGCCTGCAGTGGCGAGCACGTCGCGCTCTTAAAGGCACAGGCGCGCGCCTTTGCTCGCACGCATGAAATTACCCGACAACACACCAGTTATTAAAAGCATTCTTTTTTTTTTTTGGACGTTTTTGTTTTTGGCTTATTGTTCAAACAACAACTGTTTCACAATTCACAAACACTGTGTGCCCTTTCCAAAAATGTGTGCTAACTTTTCCTATGTTAGCATGCTAATGTTAGCATGCTAACATGTTATGATGGCATTTTAGCTCATTGTATTAGTTTGAACATAGAAACAATGGCTTTTGATACCTGGCGCCATTTTAGAAGTGTGCTAACGTATTCGATGTTATCATGCTAACGTTAGCATGCTAATATGCGACACTAGCATTTTAGACAATTTTATTAGTTTTGTCATAAAAACACAGCTTTTGATACCTGGCGCCATCTTAGAAGTGTGCTAACGTTTCCTATGTTATCATGCTAATGTTAGCATGCTAGTATTCTATGCTAGCATTTTAGCTAATTGTATTAGTTTTTATCATGAAAACACAGCTTTTGATACCTGGCGCCATCTTAGAAGTGTGCTAACTTTTGCATGTTATCATGCTAATGTTAGCATGCTAACATGTTATGCTAGAATTTTAGCTAATTGTATTAGTTTTATCATGAAAACACAACTTTTGATATCTGGCGCCATTTTAGAAGTATGCTAGCGTTTCCTATGTTATCATGCTAACTTTAGCATGTTAATATGCGACACTAGCATTTTAGACAATTGTACTAGTTTTATCATAAAAACACAGCTTTTGATACCTGGCGCCATTTTAGAAGTGTGCTATCTTTTCCCATGTTATCATGCTAAGGTTAGCATGCTAACATGTTATGCTAGCATTTTAGCTAATTGTATTAGTTTTATCATAAAAACACAGCTTTTGATACCTGGCGCCATCTTAGAAGTGTGCTAACTTTTCTCATCTTATCATGCTAATGTTAGCATGCTAACATGTCATGCTAGAATTTTAGCTAATTGTATTAGTTTTATCATGAAAACACAGCTTTTGATACCTGGCGCCATTTTAGAAGTATGCTAGCGTTTCCTATGTTATCATGCTAACTTTAGCATGTTAATATGCGACACTAGCATTTTAGACACTTGTATTAGTTTTATCATAAAAACACAGCTTTTGATACCTGGCGCCATTTTAGAAGTGTGCTATCTTTTCCCATGTTATCATGCTAAGGTTAGCATGCTAACATGTTATGCTAGCATTTTAGCTAATTGTATTAGTTTTATCATAAAAACACAGCTTTTGATACCCGGCGCCATCTTAGAAGTGTGCTAACTTTTCTCATGTTATCATGGTAATGTTAGCATGCTAACATGTTATGCTAGCATTTTAGCTAATTGTATTAGTTTTATCATAAAAACACAGCTTTTGATACCTGGCGCCATTTTAGAAGTGTGCTAGCGTTTCTTATGTTATCATGCTAACTTTAGCTTGTTAATATGCGACACTAGCATTTTAGACAATTGTATTAGTTTTATCATTTATATTGCAAGATGGCGGCGCTTCAGAGCAGCGGCTTTTTGCGAGCGCTCCTGGAAGTGTAGACCGATTTGGCAAAAATACCCCTCAATTCAGTCAATTTCATGGCTGGCTCACAGCGTGTTCACTCCGTGATCACTTACGACCGACTTACGATTCTGGATGTGGAGAGATCGGGCCATTTTGGGCTGAAAGATGCGTGTACGATGGACCTGCTCGCTAGCTTGGGAATTCTTTGCGAGCTACATCCAGCAGTGGCCTTTGAAGCAGCGGCGTCGACTACCAGCGGAGACCGTCAGCGAAAGAGACGTAAGCGATGCACTCGGAAGCAGAAGCGGGGGTGTCGGGCGGGGCTAACAACAAAGCTAAATGCGTTGTTGTTAGCGGGGCTAACGAAAAAGCTAAATGCTAATCCACAAAGAAGCGCTAATAAGGAGTCTGTTAAGCTAGAACTAGCCAGCGCCAGGCTGGATAATCCCTGCACACATAGCAATTCTCTTAGAATAATATACAACTCACATAATGTTCTTTCTGCGTCAGAGGTGGACATGCATTTTACTGAGGTGGCAAACAATCTAAAAATTCCTGTCATATCAATTCCTAGATATGGTCGAAATTATTTAAAGTGCACTATGCATAATAAACGTAACATTATTAATATTGCTACTACGGATACTTTCAACAAAAACTCCTCAAAACAGCCCACTACCTATAATATGGGCTTTTTAAACATAAGGTCATTGTCTTCCAAAACGTTATTAGTTAATGAAGTCATCAGAGACAACAATCTTGATGTCGTTGGTCTAGCCGAGACCTGGCTCAAACCAGACGATTTTTTTGCGCTGGGTGAGGCGTCTCCTCCTGGCTATGCGGGAACGCATATTGCCCGCCCCATTAAAAGGGGTGGGGGTGTTGCACTAATATACAACAAAAACTTTAGCCTCACCTCGGACCTAAATAATAAATATAACTCGTTTGAGGTGCTTACTGTGAGGTTTGTCACACCGCTGCCTCTGCACCTGGCTGTCATCTACCGGCCCCCAGGGCCCTATTCGGACTTTATCAATGAATTTTCAGAGTTCGTTGCTGATCTAGTGACGCACGCCGACAATATAATCATAATGGGAGACTTTAACATCCATATGAATACCCCATCGGACCCTCCATGCGTGGCGCTCCAGACTATAATTGATAGCTGTGGTCTTACACAAATAATAAATGAACCCACGCATCGCAACGGTAATACGATAGATCTAGTGCTTGTCAGGGGTGTCACCACCTCTAAAGTTACGATACTCCCGTACACTAAAGTAATGTCCGATCATTACCTTATAAAATTCGAAGTTCTGACTCATTGTCAACAAACTAATAATAATAATAATAACTACTATAGCAGCCGCAACATTAATACTGCCACATCGACGACTCTTACTGACCTACTGCCTTCGGTAATGGCACCATTCCCAAATTATGTGGGCTCTATTGATAACCTCACTAACAGCTTTAACGACGCCCTGCGCGACACCATTGATAGTGTAGCACCGCTAAAGCTAAAAAGGGCCCCTAAAAGGCGTACCCCATGGTTTACAGAAGAAACTAAAGCCCAGAAATTATCATGTAGAAAGCTGGAACGCAAATGGCGTGCGACTAAACTTGAGGTTTTCCATCAAGCATGGAGTGATAGTTTAATAACTTATAAACGCATGCTCACCTCAGCTAAAGCTAAATATTACTCAAATCTCATCCACCTCAACAAAAATGATCCTAAATTTTTGTTTAGTACAGTAGCATCGCTAACCCAACAAGGGACTCCTCCCAGTAGCTCCACCCACTCAGCAGATGACTTTATGAATTTCTTTAATAAGAAAATTGAAGTCATTAGAAAAGAGATTAAAGACAACGCATCTCAGCTACAGCTGGGTTCTATTAACACAAATACGACTGTATATACGACGGACATTGCCCTCCAAAATAGTTTGTCTCTCTTTGATGAAATAACATTGGAGGAATTGTTAAAATGTGTAAATGGGACAAAACAAACAACATGTTTACTTGACCCAATTCCTGGAAAACCTATCAAGGAGCTTTTTGTTTTATTAGGTCCATCAGTGTTAAATATTATAAACCTATCACTTTCCTCTGGTACTGTTCCTCTAGCATTCAAAAAAGCGGTTATTCATCCTCTACTCAAAAGACCTAACCTCGATCCTGACCTCATGGTGAACTACCGGCCGGTGTCCCACCTACCGTTTATCTCGAAAATTCTCGAAAAAATTGTCGCACAGCAGCTAAATGAACACTTAGCGTCTAACAATCTCTGTGAACCTTTTCAATCCGGTTTCAGGGCAAATCACTCTACGGAGACAGCCCTCGCAAAAATGACTAATGATCTATTGCTAACGATGGATTCTGATGCGTCATCTATGTTGCTGCTTCTTGATCTTAGCGCCGCTTTCGATACCGTTGATCATAATATTTTATTAGAGCGTATCAAAACGCGTATTGGGATGTCAGACTTAGCCTTGTCTTGGTTTAACTCTTATCTTACTGACAGGATGCAGTGCGTCTCCCATAACAATGTGACCTCGGACTATGTCAAGGTAACGTGCGGAGTTCCCCAGGGTTCGGTTCTTGGCCCTGCACTCTTTAGTATTTACATGCTGCCGCTAGGTGACATTATACGCAAATACGGTGTTAGCTTTCACTGTTATGCTGATGACACCCAACTCTACATGCCCCTAAAGCTGACCAACACGCCGGATTGTAGTCAGCTGGAGGCGTGTCTTAATGAAATTAAACAATGGATGTCCGCTAACTTTTTGCAACTCAACACTAAGAAAACGGAAATGCTGATTATCGGTCCTGCTCGACACCAACATCTATTTAATAATACCACCTTAACATTTGACAACCAAACAATTAAACAAGGAGACTCAGTAAAGAATCTGGGTATTATCTTCGACCCAACTCTCTCGTTTGAGTCACACATTAAGAGTGTTACTAAAACGGCCTTCTTTCATCTCCGTAATATCGCTAAAATTCGTTCCATCTTGTCCACTAGCGACGCTGAGATCATTATCCATGCGTTCGTTACATCTCGTCTCGATTACTGTAACGTTTTATTTTCGGGCCTCCCTATGTCTAGCATTAAAAGATTACAGTTGGTACAAAATGCGGCTGCTAGACTTTTGACAAAAACAAGAAAGTTTGATCATATTACGCCTATACTGGCTCACTTGCACTGGCTTCCTGTGCACCTAAGATGCGACTTTAAGGTTTTACTACTTACGTATAAAATATTACACGGTTTAGCTCCTGCCTATCTTGCCGATTGTATTGTACCATATGTCCCGGCAAGAAATCTGCGTTCAAAGAACTCCGGCTTATTAGTGATTCCCAGAGCCAAAAAAAGTCTGCGGGCTATAGAGCGTTTTCTATTCGGGCTCCAATACTATGGAATGCCCTCCCGGTAAAAGTTAGAGATGCTACCTCAGTAGAAGCATTTAAGTCTCATCTTAAAACTCATTTGTATACTCTAGCCTTTAAATAGACTCCCTTTTTAGACCAGTTGATCTGCCGTTTCTTTTCTTTTCTTTTCTACTCTGCTCCGGGGTGGACCGCTAGCCTGTCCATCAGATGGGGACATCTCTACGCTGCTGACCCGTCTCCGCTCGGGATGGTTCCCGCTGGCCCCACCATGGACTGGACTTTCGCTGATGTGTTGGACTTTCACAATATTATGTCAGACCCACTCGACACCGAGGATGTCGTTGTGGCTTGTACAGCCCTTAGAGACACTTGTGATTTAGGGCTATATAAATAAACATTGATTGATTGATTGATTGATCATAAAAACACAGCTTTTGATACCTGGCGCCATTTTAGAAGTGTGCTAACGTTTCCTATGTTATCATGCTAACGTTAGCATGCTAATATGCGACACTAGCATTTTAGACACTTGTATTTATCATAAAAACACAGCTTTTGATACCTGGCGCCATTTTAGAAGTGTGCTAACTTTTCCTATGTTATCATGCTAACGTTAGCATGCTAATATGCTACACTAGCATTTTAGACAATTGTATTAGTTTTATCATAAAAACACAGCTTTTGATACCTGGCGCCATTTTAGAAGTGTGTTAACGTTTCCTATGTTATCATGCTAATGTTAGCATGCTAATATGCTACACTAGCATTTTAGACAATGGTATTAGTTTTATCATAAAAACACAGCTTTTGATACCTGGCGCCATTTTAGAAGTGTGTTAACGTTTCCTATGTTATCATGCTAATGTTAGCATGCTAATATGCTACACTAGCATTTTAGACAATGGTATTAGTTTTATCATAAAAACACAGCTTTTGATACCTGGCGCCATTTTAGAAGTGTGCTAACTTTTCCTATGTTATCATGCTAACGTTAGCATGCTAATATGCTACACTAGCATTTTAGACAATTGTATTAGTTTTATCATAAAAACACAGCTTTTGATACCTGGCGCCATTTTAGAAGTGTGTTAACGTTTCCTATGTTATCATGCTAACGTTAGCATGCTAATATGCGACACTAGCATTTTAGACACTTGTGTTAGTTTTATCATAAAAACACAGCTTTTGATACCTGGCGCCATTTTAGAAGTGTGCTAACTTTTCCTATGTTATTATGCTAATGTTAGCACGCTAATATGCTACACTAGCATTTTAGACAATTGTATTAGTTGTATCATAAAAACACAGCTTTTGATACCTGGCGCCATCTTATAAGTGTGCTAATGTTTCCTGTGTTATCATGCTAGCATTAGCGTGCTAATATGCGACACTAGCATTTTAGACACTTGTATTAGTTTTATCATAAAAACACAGCTTTTGATACCTGGCGCCATTTTAGAAGTGTGCTAACTTTTCCTATGTTATTATGCTAATGTTAGCACGCTAATATGCTACACTAGCATTTTAGACAATTGTATTAGTTGTATCATAAAAACACAGCTTTTGATACCTAGCGCCATTTTAGAAGTGTGCTAACTTTTCCTATGTTATCATGCTAATGTTAGCATGCTAATATTCTATGCTAGCATTTTAGCTAATCGTATTAGTTTTATCATAAAAACACAGCTTTTGATACCGGGCGCCATCTTAGAAGTGTGCTAACTTTTCCCATGTTATCATGCTAACATGTTATGCTGGCATTTTAGCTCATTGTATTAGTTTGAACCGACAAATCATAGCTTTTGATACCTGGCGTCATCTTTGAAGTGTGCTAACTTATCCTATGTTATCATGCTAACATGTTATGCTGGCCTTCTTTGTGTTTTGTTTTTCCTCTGTTTGTTATATGTTTTGGCTGGTGTTATTTTTGAAAATAATTAATACAAATATAAAAACATTTTTAAAAAAAGAAGCTTTTAACAGCAGGAATTCACATTCGCCCAGCTTCACCAAACAAAAACACAATTTAAGTGTCTTTGTTGAATGAAAACTGTTTGCTTTATGGCCGTCAGCGAAGAAAAATCCACAAATCTGAGGCACCGTTTTATAATCCGCAGGGTTCACAGCGTAGGGAAAAAGTAGCGGTTCATAATCTAAAATTTACGATATGAATAGGGAAAAAATGACTTTTGTCACGTGCCGTAAATGCCCCCCTGGTCGCACTTCGGACACTAAGTGATGTTTTTGTGTTGTGTTACTGATTTGAAACAACAACAAATACACAAAGCACTAAGAAATATTCTTGCAGTGGACTTTATTGATCTGATAAAAGGATGAAGGTGTGCCTAATGAAGTAACATGCGGGGCGAGTGTGTAAGTGTTGTTGTTGTGCTGTCAGCCAATTACATGGCAGTGAGTTGAAGTGAATAAAGTGCAGCAATAACGTCTTATTTACACGGCTCCTCTTATTACGCGCACGTTTTAACGACTAATGAAAATAATTAGCACTAACAGCAAGGCGGTGCACGTGAGCGCCGTAAAGCCGGGACGATGTTGTCGTCCGTTGTTTGTCTTCATTTGTCTTTTATTTTACTCCCCTGCTCGTGAGCGATGCTCTTTATTAGTCGCTGACACTTATTGAAATAATTTTGTTTTATGATTGGGAGCAGAAGCAGAAGAAGGAAGCGGGTGTCCAAAGTGCGGCGTGAGGCCATTTTTGACCTGCAGCTATTTTATTTGTGCAAAAACTGAAATAAACCATTATTACCCGGATAGGTTTTCTAGACATTACACTGATTTGGTGTGTCAACTATAACACAAAGCTGAAATAAAAGTGGATGTATAAAAATTAAAATATTAAAACAAACAAATACAACAACAAAAATTAAATAAATAAATAAATAATAATAATAATAATAAAAATTTAATAAATAAAAAAAATTATAAAGTAAAAAATAAAAATGAAAATAAAAATAAAATAAAATTAAAATAAATAAATACAACTTAAAATATGGATTTTTACAAAACAAATATATAAAAAAAATCTCTGAAGTGCAGGTTACATTTTTTCGCTGAAAAATCCAAAGAAAAAGCAGAAATAACATTTAAAATTATTTGGTGATCAAACAGTTGGAATTCTGGAGTTCTGCATGACCTTACAGCATATATTTCCTTTTTTTGATCTGCAACTATTCTATTTCAGCAAAAACTTAAATAATCTATTATTACCGAGATACATTTTTTAAACATTACACTAATTTGGTGTGTCACCTGTAACACAAAGCTGAAATAAGGATGGCTGCATAGCAAATAAAAACAAAAACAAAATAACAAAATAACAAAATAACAAAAATTAAAATTAAAATTACAAATAAAATAAAAAAAGAGAAAAATAAATATAAAAATAAATAAATAAAACTTGAAATATGGATGTTTACAAAAAAAAACTACCGGTATTTCAATGTTTATTTATATAGCCCTAAATCACAAGTGTCTCAAAATTCAATAAAAAAAGTTTGAAGTACAGGTTAAATAGTTTCGCAAACAAATCCTAAGAAAAATCTGAAATAACACTGAGAATTATTCTGTGAATAAACAGTTGGAATTCTGCAGTTCTTTACACAGCGTATATTTCATTTTTTGAAATCTGCAACTATTTCATTTTAGCAAAAATTTAAATAATCTACTATTACCGAGATACATTTTCTAAACATTACACTAATTTGGTGTGTCACCTATAACACAAAGCTGAAATAATGACGGCTGCATAAAAATAAAAATAAAAATAAAAATAAAAATAAAAATAAAAATAAAAATAAAAATAAAAATAAAAATAAAAATAAAAATAAAAATAAAAATAAAAATAAAATAAAATAAAAATAAAAATAAAAATAAAAATAAAAATAAAAATAAAAATAAAAATAAAAATAAAAATAAAAATAAAAATAAAAATGAAAACAAAAATACAAATAAAAATAAAAATAAAAATAAAAATGGAAATAAAATAAAAAATAAATAAAAAAGAGAAAAATAAATATAAAAATGAATAAATACAACTTGAAGTATGGATGTTTTACAAAAAAAAACTACCGGTATTTAAAAAAAAAAAGTTTGAGGTGCAGGTTAAATATTTTCTCAAAAAAGTCCAAAGAAAAATCTGAAAGAACACTGAGAATTATTCTGTGAATAAACAGTTGGAATTTTGGCGTTCTTTACACAGCATATATTTCTTTTTTTTTTTAACTCTGCAGCTTTTTCAGTTTTGCAAAAACGTAAATAATCTACTATTACCGAGATACATTTTTTTAAACATTACATTCATTTGGTGTGTCACCTGTAACACAAAGCTGAAATATGGATGGATGCATAAAAATTTAAATTTAAATTTAAATTTAAATAGAATAAAATATATATATAAATATATATATAAAATAAAAAAAAATAAAAAATAAAAAAAAAAAAATATATATATATATATATATATATATATATATATATATATATATATATATATATATATATATATATATATATATTATACAATAAAAATACAAAATAAAAAAAATTAAGAAAAATAAATGTAAAAATTAATAAATTCAACTTGAAGTACGGATGCTTTACAAAGTTTGAAGTGCAGGTTACATTTTTTACAAAAAAATCAAAAGAAAAATCAGAAATAACACTGAGAACTATTCTGTGAATAAACACTTGGAATTCTGCAGTTCTGTATGACCTTACAGGCATATATTTCCTTTTTTTGACCTGCAGCTATTTCATTTTTGCAAAAACTTAAAAAATCTACTATTACCGAGATACATTTTTTAAACATTACACTAATTTGGTGTGTCATCTGTAACGCAAAGCTGAAATATGGATGGATGGATGAAAAATAAATAAATAAATAAAAACAATTAAGTAAAAAATAATAATTAAAAAAATTAAAAAATTAATAACTAAAACATGAAATATGAATGTTTTACAAAAATAAACTATTTAAAAAAAAAAAAAGTTTAAAGTGCAGGTAAAAAAAAGTTGCTAAATAAATCCAAAGAAAAAGCAGAAATAACATTGAGAATTATTCTGTGAATAAACCATTGGAATTATGCAGTTCTGTATGACCTTACAGGCATATATTTCCTTTTTTAGCTATTTTATATTTGCAAAAACTTAAATAATCTATTATTACCGAGATACATTTTTTAAACATTACACTAATTTGGAGTGTCACCTATAACACAAAGCTGAAATATGGATGGATGCATAAAAAGATTTTTAAAAAATTAAAAATAACACAGAAAATAGGAAAATAAAATAAAAATAAAAACAAAATAAAAAATAAACAAATAATTGTAAAACATTTATAAATAAAACTTACAATTTTTTAAACTTTTTTTTTTAAGTTTTAGGGGAAGGTTAAATCTTTTCACAAAAAAATCCAAATAAAATATTCTGTGATTAAACAGTTGGAATTATGCAGTTCTGCATGACCACAGCATATATTTCCTTTTTTTGACCTGCAGCTATTTTATATTTCCAAAAATTTAAATAATCTGTATTACCGAGATACATTTTTTAAACATTACACTAATTTGGTGTGTCACCTATAACACAAAGCTGAAATATGGATGGATGCATAAAAAATTAAAAAATTAAAAATAAAACAGAAAATAGGAAAATAGGAAAATTTAAAAAATTAAAAAATAAATATATAAAAAAATATATAAAAAATATATAATAATAATTGTAAAAATTAATAAATATAACTTACAAAAAAAATATTTTTTTTAAGTTTTAGGGGAAGGTTAAATCTTTTTACAAAAAAATCCAAAGTAAAATATTCTGTGAATAAACAGTTGGAATTATGCAGTTCTGTATGAATTTACAGGTATATATTTCCTTTTTTTTTACCTGCAGCTATTTTATATTTGCAAAAACTTAAATAATCTACTATTACCAAGATACATTTTCTAAACATTACACTAATTTGGTGTGTCACCTATAACACAAATCTGACATATGGATGGATGGATGCATAAGAAAATGTAAATATACAAATACAAATAAAAAAACAACAAATAAAATAGATACAATAAATAAAAATAAGAAAAAATAAATGAAATAATTAAAAAAAATGTTTAACAAAAAAAAAATATTCTGGAAAAAAAAAAGGTTGGAGCGCAGGTTCAATTCTTTGGCAAAAAAAATCCTAAGAAAAATCAGAAATAACATTAAGAATTAATCTGTGAATAAACAGTTGGTATTCTGGAGTTCTGTATGACCTTACACGGATATTTCCTGAGAAATATTGTTTGAATTTTTAATCGTGCAACCAGTCGCAATTGACTTGAGGTTTTCTGTATCAAAAAAAAAAAAATCCCTATAAAATGTTATCGGATGGCGGCGAACAACAGACTCTCACATATTGTTCTTTAAATGTGATGTGTATTTAGCGGAGGATCAGAGCTGACAACACACACACACACACACACACACACACACACACACACACACACACACACACACACACACACACGCCACCTTCTGTGATGACAAACAATAAAAAGCTCCCATGGTGTGTGTGTGTGTGTGTGTGTGTGTGTGTGTGTGTGTGTTTGCATGTAGCTAAGGGCTAAGATGAAGAACAAGGCCCCTTGCCTCGCTCTTTTTCACCAAGTCAAACAACACAAACACACACACGCTCACACGCACAACCACACACACACACACACACACACACAGTGAGGGGGGAGCAGCTAAGGGGGTTCGGTTGCCATGACAACACTTGAGTCCAGATAATGATTACAGTAAGTGTGTGTGCACACCCCAGCTATAAAAGAAATGGATCATAAATTAGAACGCTTGAGTGGCAGCCTTCTGTCCAAGGCTGCGAGCTCACTACTGCCCCCCTCTGGCCGCAGGAGGCAGTGCTTCCCTCTGCTCTAATGGAAAAATAAACTTTTTTTCCTTTTTTTTTTTTTGGGGTTAATTTATTTGTTTGCTATTTTTAGCAAGTTATTTCCCCCCTTCAAATATGTGTGCGGCAGATGACAATAACAATCATTTAAAAACATTAATGGCAGAATGGAAAATCCGCCTTGCTGCTGAATGTGTTTAAATATTTACAAAGGCCTATTCCCTCAGCGCGCCTAAGTCATCAAAAAACAATTAAATATTCTTTCCCAGTTGAAAGTCACTTTTTTGTTTGTTTGTTTTTTAAAAAAAAAGCAAATCATTCCCAGCCTTGTAAAGAACCCCTAATTGCAAAGTGAGCGGCCCACTTTTTTGTTGTTTTTTTGTTTCCGCCGTCGCGAGCAGGAACCACCGAATGCTATTCGGGAGAAGAAAGAAAAAAGTTATTTCAAGCGGAATTATAAATGTTAAGCAGCAGAAAAAATAAAAATAAGCTAATGTGTATTTATTGTGTGCTTTGTTGAACGATATAACCCTCGCACACTGACTTGAATTACTTGATTTTGTATCTATCTATAACTTGGTCGAGTCGTTTACACACGGTATAGAAGGTAGGCTCGCAGCTACACAACAGCTAAGCACACAATAGCACACAAGCTTAACATACTATATACAATATCGCAGTCTAATGTCAATATATATGATTATAGTTACCTATACATACGAGTCTGTAAGGCATTAGAAAGTATCTAGTAAGAAACGTGTCCGCATTGCTACACATCCCGCTGTCACGAGCTTAACTTCATTATTTACTATGGCTACTAGGTGTCGAGAAAAAAACTAATACAACTTCACATCAACTGAAAGAGATACCGCACTTTTTTTTAATTTAATTTTGCTCCTAGTTCATAATCCTTATGCAAGACAAGAACACAAATGTCTCTCTTTTTTGTGTAGTCTAAACCGTCAATAGAAGATAGCAAGAGGTGGCCACAATGCAGGTAATGGAGATCGGATCTAAAAAACATCCAAAAACCTGCAATGTTTTTTATGCCCGTTCTTTGTATATATTTATGTAGTAACATGCATAATTCATAATTAATATGTAATATTTACGCATTACTAAAAATAATAATAATATTAATAAAAATCCAAAGTCATTTTTTGTTTAGTTTTTTTCACCGTAAAATCTACAGTTGTTTTTTTAACCAGAAAATCTAGTCTTTTTTTTTTTTTAAAGTAAAATCAAAAGTTTTTTTTTACGTACAATCTTGTCGTTTTTTTTCTGTAAAATCTTAAGGGTTTTTTTCTTGTAAAATCTGTAGTCGTTTTTTTTTGTTTTTTTTTATCGTAAAATCCACAGTTGTTTTTTTTAACCAGAAAATGTTGTCTTTTTTTTTAACGTAAAATCAAAAGGTTTTTTTACGTAAAATGTAGTCGCTTTTTTACCGTAAAATCTTAAGTTTTTTTTCTTGTAAAATCCACAGTTGTTTTTTTTAACCAGAAAATGTTGTCTTTTTTTTTAAACGTAAAATCAAAAGTTTTTTTTTACGTAAAATCTAGTCGCTTTTTTACCGTAAAATCTTAAGTTTTTTTTCTTGTAAAATCTATAGTCGTTTTTTGGTTGTTTTTTTTTTACCGTGAAATCTACAGGGTTGTTAGGACTTGGCGTAAATGAGGACTCAGATGCAGAGGAGTGACAATTGACTCAGAACTTTATTTAAACAATTCCTTGCTATCTCTAGGACAGAGTGATTAAAGAAAGTGGCTACAAAATCTATCTAAGATATATTCAAGCACTTATAGGGTATTAGCATAGGACATTAGGCAATAAACAGAAAATCACTCCATAAGGAGGAACCGGCAATAGCCAAAAAGTTATATGAGTCGAATACACAAAAAAAACCAACAATCTATAATGATCTACAAAAAGGAAATTATCTCATGCTAAAAGGTTGAGACGCTATAAACAGAAAGTATGTATAAAGTATTTGAGAGGCCTGAAAACTAAAAGCGCTCCAGAAGGAGGGGAAAAAAAAGGAAGACAAGGCACTATGAAAATTGATACAAAAGACTTGACCAAAAACTTTAGCAAAAGAAAATCACTCTCTCAGAGGGAACAAAGGAATCAATAAACAAAGCGAGACAATACTTAACAAACTTGGTTGATGGCTGTGAACAAGGCTGTGGACAAGGCTGGAGGTACGTAGCGAGACGATATACTCTGGCAACAAGACAGGGGAAGACGAGGACTATATACACATGAGGGAGGGTGACACAGGTGGACACAATCAGGCAATCAGGAGAGACATCAGACCAGTGACACAGGAGGAAGGGCAAGTGGCCTGAAACGAGAGGAGGATTAGAACTTTCAAAATAAAACAGGAAATGTGCCAGACAACCCCAAAACAGGACTTCCCTCACCACGGTGTGACAAGGGTTTTTTTTTAAACTACAAATCTAGTTGTTTTTTGTTTTTTTTTAACGTAAAATCAAGAGTTTTTTTTAACCTAAAATCCAGTCGTTTTTTAACCTAAAATCTATGGTCTTTTTCTTACCGTAAAACGTAGTTGGGTTTTTTACTGTAAAATCTGTAGTCGTTTTTTTTTTTTTTTTTTTTTTACGGAAAAATCTAAAGTTGTTTTTTGTTTAGTTTTTTTTTACCGTAAAATTTCCAGTTGTTTTTTTAACCAGAAAATCTTTTGGTTTTTTTTGTTGTTTTTTTTAATTGTAAAATCAAAAGGTTTTTTTAATGTAAAATCCGGTTGTATTTTTACTGTAAAGTTTTTTTTTTTTTTTAATCTGTAGTCGTTTTTTGTTTAGTTTTCTTTACCGTAAAATCTACAGTTGTTTTTTTTTTACCAGAAAATCTAGTCTTTTTATTTTTTTATTTTTTTTACGTAAAATCAAAAGGTTTTTTTTACGTACAATCTAGTCGTTTTTTTACCGTAAAATCTTAAGGTTTTTTTTTTGTAAAATCTATAGTCGTGTTTTTTGTTTTTTATTACCATAAAATCCTAAGTCGTTTTTTGTTTAGTTTTTAAACGTAAAATCAAAAGGGTTTTTCTACGGAAAATGTAGTCGTTTTTTTACCGTAAAATCTATGGTCTTTTTCTTACCGTAAAATGTAGTTGGTTTTTTTTACTGTAAAATCTACAGTCTTTTTTTTACTGTAAAATCTATAGTCGTTTGTTGTTTTTTTACCGTAAAATCCGAAATCGTTTTTTGTTTAGTTTTTTTTTACCATAAAATCTACAGTTGTTTTTTTTTTTACCAGAAAATCTAGTCTTTTAAAACATTTTTAACGTAAAATCAAAAGGGTTTTTTTACGCAAAATCTTAACGTTTTTTTTCTTGTAAAATCTATAGTTGTTTTTTCTTTAGTTTTTTACCGTAAATTCTACAGTTGTTTTTTTTAACCAGAAAATCTAGTCATTTTTATTTTTTTTAACGTAAAATCAAAAGTTTTTTTTAACGTAAAATCTAGTTGTTTTTTACCGTACAATCTATGGTCTTTTTCTTACCGTAAAACATAGTTGTTTTTTTTACTGTAAAATCTACAGTCTTTTTTTTAAAAATCTATAGTTGTTTTTTGTTTTTTTACCATAAAATCTAAAGTTTTTTTACCGTAAAATCTATGGTCATTTTTTTTTACTGTAAAATCTACACTCTTTTTTTTACTGTAAAATCTATAGTCGTTTTATTTATTTTTTACTGTAAAATTTGAAGTTGTTTTTACTTTTTTTTAGACCGTAAAATCTATAGTTGTCTTTTTTTCTCCCATAAAATCTATGGGGTTTTTTTTACCATAAAATCTTTAGTCGTTTTTACTGTACATTACACGAATGGAAAAACGATACCTCTATTATTACCTCTACATACCTATATTATTATTACTGTAAAATCTACAGTCTTTTTTACTGTAAAATCTAGACGTTTTTTTTTTTTACCGTAAAATCTGAATTACTTTTTTTAGTTTTTTACCATAAAATCTACAGATGTTTTTTCAACCAGAAAATGTATCGTCGTTTTTTGTTTTTTTTTTACCTTAAAATCTAAACATTTTTTTAACATAAAATCTACAGTTGTATTTTTTACCGTAAAATCGGTGGTCTTTTTTTTACTGTAAAATCTAGTCTTTTTTTTTTTTTTTACTGTAAAATCTAGTGTTTATTTAGTTTTTTTATTGTAAAATCTATAGTCGTTTTTTGTTAAGTTTTTTACCGAAAAATCTACAGTCGGCTTTTTTTACCGTACAACCTAGTTGTTTTTTTACTGTAACATCTACAGTTTTTTTTTTTTACTGTAAAATCGAGTCGTTTTTTACCATAAAATCTTAAGGTTTTTTTCTTGTAAAATCTATAGTCGTTTTTTTTTTGGTTTTTTTTACCGTAAAATCTACAGTTGTTCTTTTTACCGTAAAATCTATGGTATTTTTTAACATTAAAACGTTGGGGTTTTTTTTTACTGTAAAATCTGTAATAATTATTTGTTGTTTTTACCGTAAAATCCAAAGTTGTTTTTTGTTTGTCCCAAGTTTTTTTTACCGTAGAATCAACAGTTGTTTTTTTACCGTAAAATCTATGGTCTTTTTCTTACTGTAAAACGTAGTTATTGTTTTTTTACTGTAAAATCTGTAGTAATTTTTTGTTGTTTTTACTGTAAAATTTGTTGTTTTTTGTTTAGTTTTTTTTTACCGTAAAATCTACAGTTGTTTTTTTTAACCAGAAAATATAGCTGTTTATTTTATTTTTAACTTAAAATCAAAAGTTTTTTTAACGTAAAATCTAGTCGTTTTTTTTACTGTAAAATCTTAAGGTTTTTTTCTTGTAAAATCTATAGTCGTTTTCTGTTTAGTTTTTTTTACCGTAAAATCTACAGTTGTTTTTTTTAACCAGAAAATCGATTATTTTTTATTTTTTTTATTTTTTCTAACGTAAAATCAAAAGGTTTTTTTTTACGTAAAATCTAGTCGTTTTTTTACCGTAAAATCTTAAGGTTTTTTTCTTGTAAAATCTATAGTCGTTTCTTTTGTTTAGTTTTTTTTACCGTAATATTTACTTCTTTTGTTTTAACTAGAAAATCTAGTCTTTTTTTTTTTTTTACATAAAATCAAAATTTTCTTTTTACCGTAAAATCTACAGATGTTTTTTGTTACAATAAAATCTATGCTATTTTTATTTTAATGACATGATATGAGGGGTGTCCCAAAACATTTGCACAGACGTGTACAGCGACCGTGTGACGATCTGGAGGCGTTAGCGGGTGACAAAGTGCAAAGGACGACAAAATAAAAGTTCTTCTTCAGTCAACTTGTTTAGTCAGCCGCCTTTCGTTGGCGGAGTGTGTGTGTGTGTGTGTGTGTGTGAAGGGGGGGGTTGGTCACATGACAAGACGCGGCCTTTAAACGGCGAATGCCAACACAAAAAGTTCTTCAAGGGGTTGCGCTCACCTTTCCGCTTCTGCTGCGAGTTGGAGATTTCCGGTGACCCGAGGAAGACGACGAGCCTTCTAATCATCACGTCCCTCTCTCGCTTCCTGCTGACGACTCAAAGCGCGTCCTTTCAAAATAAAGCAAAGGAAACATCTATCTGGCTGCTGAGCCCCCCACGTCTCACAACTTCCTTTCAAAGCAGCCTTTCAGCGTGGAAGGGGGGGTGGGGGGGGGGGGGGGGGTGGGGGGGGGGGGGGATACTTTGAAAAAGTTGACGGCGTCTTGAGAGCGTCTGCACAAATCACACCGGGCCTCGCTCATTAGGAAACAATCTCAGGCCACATGAAAAACGACAAGATTCTGCTTGGCGCACGCCATTGTTACACACACACACACACACACACACACACACACACACACACACACACACACACACACACACACACACACACCAATAAACACCTTGGCCTCATGGCCATGCATATTTCACATCAGCTGCTGTGTGGGAATTATTCATCTCAACTCTTTAAGGATTCATGCTAACAAACATGGCTGACAACACACACACACACACACACACACACACACACACACACACACACACACACACACACACACACACACACACACCCTAGTCGACCTTTGTGAGGTTCTCCTCTCTAATGGGCCGCTCCTCAAACACCTGACCGCCGTGATTGATCCGTGACAGGCGGCTCGATGCGGCCGTTAGCTCAGACAGGAAGTGGACTATCGGAGACATTTCCACAACCTTTCTCTTCCTCTACAGGAAGCGCGTCCGTCGTCCCGGGGAAGACGAGGCCGCCACGTGACCAGACGCCCCAGACATGACGTCAGACACGGAACTCACACAAACACTACACACACACACACACACACACACACACACACACACACACACACACACACACACACACACACACACACACACACACACACACACACTCGTGGCTCGTTACGCATTACTTTTTTGAAGCTGCTGTGTGACATGTGCTGTTGACCTCTTGGCCAGGTCACCCTTGTGAAAGAGATCTTGAGCTCAATGGGTTTCTTATCCGGTTAAGTAAAGGTTGTAGTAGTTATGTCATTTAACGTGGTCCCTCACGTCATTTAAAGTGGCCCGTCAAGTCATTTAATGTGGCTCATTATGTCATTCAATATGGTCCGTCATGTCATTTAATGTGGATCATGATGTCATTTAACGTGGTCCGTCATGTCATTTAAGGTGGATCGTTTTGTCATTTAATGGTGGCCCGTCACGTCATTTAATGTGGCCCGTCATGTCATTTAGGGTGGTCCATCACCTCATTTAATGTGCCCAGTACGTAATTCAATGTGGCCCGTCATGTCATTTAAGGTGGTCCATCACCTCATTTAAGGTGCGCCATCACCATTTAAGGTGTTTCAATGTCATTTAATGTGGTCCGTCATGTCATTTAAAGTGGCCTGTCACGTCATTTAAGTGGCCCGTCATGTCATTTAAGGTAGTCCATCACCTCATATAAGGTGCGCCATCACCATTTAAGGTGTTTCAATGTCATTTAATGTGGTCCGTCATGTCATTTAATGTGGCCTGTCACGTCATTTAATGTGGCCTGTCACGTCATTTAATGTGGCCCGTCACGTCATTTAATGTGGTCCGTCACCTCATTTAAGGTGCTCCATCACCTCATTTAATTTGGCCCGTCATGTCATTTAAGGTGCTCCATCACCTCATTTAAGGTGCTTCAATGTGGTCCGTCATGTCATTTAATGTGGTCCGTCATGTCATTTAATTTGGCCTGTCACATCATTTAATGTGGCCCGTCATGTCATTTAAGGTGGTCCATCACCTCATTTAAGGTGCTTCAATGTGGTCCGTCATGTCATTTAATGTGGTCCGTCATGTCATTTAATTTGGCCTGTCACATCATTTAATGTGGCCCGTCATGTCATTTAAGGTGGCCCGTCACGTCATTTATTGTGGCCCGTCATGTCATTTAGAGTGGTCCATCACCTCATTTAATGTGGTCCGTCATGTAATTTAAGGTGACCCGTCATGTCATTTAAGGTGGTCCATCACCTCATTTAAGGTGGTCCGTCACCTTATTTAAGGTGCTCCGTCACCTCATTTAAGGTGGCCCGTCACGTCATTTAAGGTGGCTCGTTATGTCCTTCAATGTGGTCCGTCATTTCATTTAATGTGGCCTGTCACGTCATTTAATGTGGCCCGTCATGTCATTTAAGGTCGTCCATCACCTCATTTAAGGTGCTCCATCACCTCATTTAAGGTGCTCCATCACCTCATTTAAAGTGGCCCATCATATAATTTAATGTGGCTCGTTATGTCCTTTAATGTGGTCCGTCATGTCATTTAATGTGGCCCATCACCTCATTTAAGGTGGTCCATCACATCATCTAAGGTGGCCCGTCATGTCATTTAAAGTGGTCCGCCCAACGATTTAAGGTGGCCCGTCATGTCATTTAAGGTGGCCCATCACATCATTGAATGTCAGTTATGTCATCAAATGTGCTCTGCCACATCATTTAAGGTGGGCTGTCAGGTGTTTTTTGTGGTCCATCACCTCATTAATGTGGCCCGTCATGTCGTTGAAAATGGTCCATCCCAACATTTAAAATGGCCCGTCACATCCCTCAAGTGGCCCGTGAGGTGATTTTTATGGTCCGTCACCTCATGAATGCAGCCATAATTGTGATGTGGCCCTAAAAAAAAACAAGTTTGCGTTAAAAGATCGCAGAGACCTCAGTTCAGCGAGTGTCACCGCACAAAGAAGCACAGCGCCTCCACTGGAGGAGGGTGGCAGTGCAGCGGCGTTAACAAGGACGTGGACAAAGACAGAGAGACAGAAGGATGGAGAAGTTTCAAGGAGGCCAGGCTAAAACGAGCAGAAGGCGAGGAGGAAAAAGAAGGATAAATGAGGGCGACTTCATAAAGTGACGAATGGAAGGACGGGGGAAGAAAAATGATACGGAAACGAGGAGGCAGAGGACACGCAAGAGGGAGGAGCTCCTCATTCCTCTAAACGCTGACTGGACATTGTATTAGGAACACCCAACAAAGGAGCTGCTTCGTCAAAATCGAGATGATTTACTTCTTTTTTTTTTGGCCATCATTTTAGAGGGGATGAGAGAGGAATAGACACCTGCTTTTGCAGGAATATATATTTGTAATTTCACAATTTTCAATATTCCTAATTTCACAAAACCTTAATATTATGTTGAAAGAAATGTAAAAACACGGGTTTGCAAGGGAAAATAATTGTACAAGAAATACATTTTAAAAACACAGTTTTTTTAAGTAAAAAAAACAACAACAAAAACTTAAGTAAAAAAAGGTCAAGATTTTCCAAAAAGAAGAGCATAATTGGATTACAGTAAAGTTGTAATACTACAAAATTACAGAAATATTCACAGTAAAGTTTCAGAATATTTTGGGGGCAAAATCATTGTTTATTGTGTATATATTATATATAATGTTATAATTATAATATTATATATAATATATCATATATATATCATCAACCATGAATGTGTCTTTGTAAATTATAGCTTTTAATATATTATATTATATATATAAATTTTTTTGGTAAATTATAGCTTTTAATATATATATATGGCTCGTTATGTCCTTCATAACGATATATATATATATATATATATATATATATATATATATATATATATATATATATATATATATATATATTGTTATGAAGGACATAACGGGCCACATATTTATATATATATATATATATATATATATATATATATATATATATATATATATATATATATATATATATATATATATATATATATATATATATATATATATATATAAATATGTGGCCCGTTATGTCCTTCATAACAATATATATATATATATATATATATATATATATATATATATATATATATATATATATATGGCTCGTTATGTCCTTCATAACGATATATATATATATATATATATATATATATATATATATATATATATATATATATATATATATATATATATATATGGCTCGTTATGTCCTTCATAACGATATATATATATATATATATATATATATATATATATATATATATATATATATATATATATATGGCTCGTTATGTCCTTCATAACGATATATATATATATATATATATATATATATATATATATATGGCTCGTTATGTCCTTCATAACGATATATATATATATATATATATATATATATATATATATATATATATATATATATATATATATATATACATATATATAAATATGTGGCCCGTTATGTCCTTCATAACGTTTTATTTTCGGGCCTCCCTATGTCTAGCATTAAAAGATTACAGATGGTACAAAATGCGGCTGCTAGACTTTTGACAAAAACAAGAAAGTTTGATCATATTACGCCTATACTGGCTCACCTGCACTGGCTTCCTGTGCACCTAAGATGCGACTTTAAGGTTTTACTACTTACGTATAAAATACTACACGGTCAAGCTCCTGCCTATCTTGCCGATTGTATTGTACCATATGTCCCGGCAAGAAATCTGCGTTCAAAGAACTCCGGCTTATTAGTGATTCCCAGAGCCCAAAAAAAGTCTGCGGGCTATAGAGCGTTTTCTATTCGGGCTCCAATACTATGGAATGCCCTCCCGGTAAAAGTTAGAGATGCTACCTCAGTAGAAGCATTTAAGTCTCATCTTAAAACTCATTTGTATACTCT
This sequence comes from Entelurus aequoreus, assembly GCF_033978785.1. Classification (NCBI taxonomy): domain Eukaryota; kingdom Metazoa; phylum Chordata; class Actinopteri; order Syngnathiformes; family Syngnathidae; genus Entelurus; species Entelurus aequoreus. Next base: position 1,841,985 of record NC_084732.1, on the reverse strand, counting down.
AGCCTTTAAATAGACTCCCTTTTTAGACCAGTTGATCTGCCGTTTCTTTTCTTTTCTTTTCTACTCTGCTCCCAACCCGGGGTGGACCGCTAGCCTGTCCATCAGATGGGGACATCTCTACGCTGCTGACCCGTCTCCGCTCGGGATGGTTCCTGCTGGCCCCACCATGGACTGGACTTTCGCTGATGTGTTGGACTTTCACAATATTATGTCAGACCCACTCGACACCGAGGATGTCGTTGTGGCTTGTACAGCCCTTTGAGACACTTGTGATTTAGGGCTATATAAATAAACATTGATTGATTGATTGATTGATTGATTGATAACGATATATATATATATATATATATATATATATATATATATATATATATATATATATATATATATATATATATATATATATATATATATATATATATATATATATATATATATACATATATTAAAAGCTATAATTTACAATATATATATTAAAAGCTAAAATTTACAAAAACACATTCATGGTTGATGATAAAATTACTATTATAATTTTTAAAAGTCCTATTTTTACAAGAATATTGCTGTTTGATTTATAAAATATTTTTATATCACGAAGGGCAAAAGTCTTCATTATACAAGAGAAACGTTCAGTTATAAGGTGTAGGGGGGGAAATTGTGAGAATTTTTTTATTTTTATGACAACAAAGTTAGTACTACTACAAAAAAACCTTGGACTTTTATAATATTCTCAGAATAGAATGGGAACAAAGTCCTAACTATATAAAATATGTAGGGGAAAAAAACATAATTATATACTTTTTAAAGTTGTAAATCACAGACAAAAGTCATGAATATGTTTGGCAAATTGAAAACCAAAACTTAATGTGTACATGGGAAATAAATAAATATTATCTTTTTTAAAACATGAATTTACAGCACATGGTAATATAATTTAAAAACTTTTTTTTTTTAAGAAAAAAAAGTAAAGATTTTCTCGAGAAAAAAAGTATAATTTGTTGATGTAAGGTTGTAATGCTATCTTTTTTTTTTTAAGTAGAAAAGTTGTCATAATTATATAAAATATGCATAGTTTAAAAAAAATTAAGTTGTAACTCACCAAAACAATTCATGATTAATAGGATATAAAAGAGAAAACACTGTAATATAATGTCATTTTCTAAAGTCCTAATTTTACAAGACTATTGTCTTCTGTCTGAGGAAAAACAACTTAAGTGGGGAACATGTCATAATTATACAAAAATCTTAAAAATATGAATGTATAAGGAAAAATAAACATACATAGTCAATTTTAATATAATTTCAGAATATTATGAAGGAAAAATCATAATTTTATAGTACATGCATAGTTATTATTGGTTTTTTAAAGTTGTAATTTACCAAAAAAAACATGACTGAGAGGATATAAGTGCTGTAATATATATATTGATTATGATATATATTATTATAATCATCATATATTATAATAATACTTTTTTAAAATTCCAATTTTATAAGAATATTGTCTTCTATTTTAGAGAAGAAAAAAAAGAGTTTGGTGTACCAAAGAAATTCATGACTGAGAGGATATAGGGGAGAAAAGCGCTGTAATATATAATGATTATAATGTATATTATTATAATCATTATATATTATAATAATACTTTTTTAAAATCCTAATTTTACAAGAATATTGTCTTCTATTTTAGAGAAAAAAAATTATGTGGGGAATAAGTCATAATCATACAAAAATTAACAAAAATATGAATTGATAATAATTAATATAATTGAAAATAATAATACAAGAAAAGTCTTTACAGAAAAAAAGTATATTTTATAATAATTTCAGAATATTATGAAGGCAAAGTCATAATTATGTAGAATATGCATAATTATATATTTTTGTTGTAATTCTCTGAAGAAATTCATGAGAAGAAGAAAAACAAAGGAAATGTTTAATTTTTTTAAATTATATAATTTACTATATTTGGGGGAGAGAAAAAAATGCAATATATAAATATTATTATAATATAAAATACTATATTTACTATATATTATAATAATTACATTTTAGAATAATAATACTTTTTTAAAATCCAAATTTTTTAAGAATATTGTCATATTTAAAAAAAAAATTAATTAAATAATAACAAATAAAAATAAATAAATAAAAATCAACATTTATAAAAGGAAAATAATTGAATTTTATAATAATTTCATAATATTATGAAGGCAAAGTCATAATTATGTAGAATACGCATAGTTATATATTTTTTTAAGTTGTACTCCACCAAAGAAATTCATGATTGATGGGATATTGGGGAGCAAACCACTGTAATATATAATTATTATTGTAATATAAAATACTATATTTACTATATATTATAATAATTAGATATTAGAATAATAAACCTTTTTTAAATCCTAATTTTATAAAAATCCTGTCATCTATTTAAAAAAAACGTATTTATATAAAAAATAACAAAAAAAAATCTACATTTATAAAAGGAAAATAATTTAATTTCATAGTAATTTCATAATATTATGAAAGCAAAGTCATAATTGTGTAGAATACGCATAGTTATATATTTTTTGAAGTTGTACTCCACCAAATAAACTCATGATTGATGGGATATTAGGGAGAAAACCACTGCAATATATAACTATTATTATAATATACAATATTTACTACATATTATAATAATAAGATATTACAATAATAATTTTTTTGAATTCTAATTTTGTAAGAATATTGTCATCTATTTAAAAAAAAACGTAATTAAATAATAACAAATAACAAAAAAAAATCTACATTTATAAAAGGAAAATAATTGAATTTCATAATTTCATAATATTATGAAAGCAGAGACATAATTGTGTAGCAGTGAGGTGCGGTGAGGTTCATGGCTGGTGAGGCACTGACTTCATCACAGTCAGATTTACAAACATATGAACCCTAAAGAGTATCTTATTCACCATTTGATTGGCAGCAGTTAACGGGTTGTGTTTAAAAGCTCATACCAGCATTCTTCCCTGCTTGGCACTCAGCATCAAGGGTTGGAATTGGGGGTTAAATCACCAAAAATGATTCCCGGGCGCGGCGCCGCTGCTGCCCACTGCTCCCCTCACCTCCCAGGGGGTGATCAAGGGGATGGGTCAAATGCAGAGGACAAATTTCACCACACCTAGTGTGTGTGTGACAATCATTGGTACTTTAACTTAACTTTAACTTTACACATACAAACTGTAGCACACAAAAAAGCACATTTAATTTAAAAAAACGTTATTATGGTCTTACCTTTACTTATAAATGAAGTCCATGCGCCGCTGTTGTGCTGGATAATGCACCCCCGCCGTAGAATGCACCCCCTGACGGGAGTGTTGTATCAACTAAAGCCCACGCTTAAAGTTTCCACGTGCAAGATTGAATCTATTTAAAAAAAGTTATTTAATAAGAAGCCAAAAAGTGCAAAAACAATAATGTTCGTGTTGGAGGAGTTGTGAATGACTGAAATATGAAATCCGTGCTGCAGTTTGCAGGTGTACCTAATGTTGTGGCCCAGCAGCGCAGTATGGATTTCATATTTCAGTCATTCACAACTCCTCCAACACCTCTGTTTGCTGAATGTATAGATCAAATACAAATCTGACAAATAGGAATGAGTTTGGACAACTACACGCACACATCAAGAAATGCAGTGTACCTCGCATCGAGGATACCCTCGTACTCTGCCAGCTGTCGCATGAAACTTGCGTTCGGTCGTGTGATGCTCCTCTTTTCCTTGACAAAGTTGTATGCCTTCTCTAGCAACCAGCCGAACTCTTTCATTGCGTAAGCAATGACTGTGGAGGCGGATCGGCTGATGCCCATCCGTGCTGCAGTCTGCAGGTGTACCTAATGTTGTGGCCCTGCAGTCATTCACAACTCCTCCAACACGAACATTATTGTTTTTGCACTTTTTGGCTTCCTATTAAATAACTTTTTTAAATAGATTCAATCTTGTACGTGGAAAGTTTAAGTGTGGGCTTTAGTTGATATAACACTCCCGTCAGGGGGTGCATTCTACGGCGGGGGTGCATTAACCAGCACAAGGAGGCGGGATTACTGCGAGCCTCAGCCAATGCGTCTTCGCAGCCGTTTTATGTATGCTCAGCACAAGAAATATGTTACACACATACAGTTGTTGACCAAATACACTGTACATTATATACCTCAGCTAACTAAACTATGGAAATGTATAATATAATTCATATAGCAATACGGTCTCACTGCACAGCAGGCCAGCAGTTAGCCGAGTCATTGCGCAATCCATGTGAGGCTCAACTGAGTGACGTGCCTCAACTGGCTGCTGATCACAGCAAGCCTCTTCTCAGTATTTGAACGGCAAATGTGAAAATTCAGCGATTTTGAAGAAAAATAATCTAAAACTCGTGAAGTTAAATGGAAAATAACTTTATAGTATAATCACTGGGTACATATAACAATTTAATGATTTTTTTTTATTTTTACATTTTTTTTCTTTCCATGATGGCACGTGAGGCCCCGCCTCACCTGCCTCCCCTGACTGCACGTCACTGTTGTGTAGAATATGCATAGTTATATTTTTTTTAAGTTGTAATCCACCAAACAAAGTCGTGATGATGGGATATTGGGGAGCAAACCACTGCAATATATAATTATTATTATAATATAAAATACTATATTTACTATATATTATAATAATTAGATAATAGAATGATACTTTTTTTTAATCCAAATTGTATAAGAATATTGTCTTTTTTTTTTTTTTAAAAGTAATTAAATAATAACAACAACAAAAATAACAACAACAACAAATCTACATTCATAAAAGTAAAATAAATAAATTGTATAATAATGGCATAATTATGTAGAATATGCATAATTATATTTTTTTAAGTTGTAATTCTCTGAAGTATTTCATGATGGATGGGATATTGGGGAGAAAACCACTGCAATATATAATTATTATTATAATATAAAATACTATATTTACTATATATTATAATAATTAGAAAATAGAATAATACTTTTTTTTAATCAAAATTTTATAAGAATATTGTCATATATTTAAAAAAAAGTAATTAAATAATAACAAATTTAAAAAAAATAACAACAAAAAATCTACATTCATAAAAGTAAAATAAATAAATTGTATAATAATGGCATAATTATGTAGAATATGCATAATTATATTTTTTTAAGTTGTAATTCTCTGAAGTATTTCATGATGGATGGGATATTGGGGAGAAAACCACTGCAATATATAATTATTATTATAATATTAAATACTATATTTACTATATATTATAATAATTAGATAATAGAATAATACTTTTTTTTAATCAAAATTTTATAAGAATATTGTCATATATTTCAATCAATCAATCAATCAATCAATGTTTATTTATATAGCCCTAAATCACAAGTGTCTCAAAGGGCTGTACAAGCCACAACGACATCCTCGGTACAGAGCCCACATTTAAAATTTAAAAAAAAGTAATTAAATAATAACAACAACAAAAATAACAACAACAAAAAATCTACATTCATAAAAGTAAAATAAATAAATTGTATAATAATGGCATAATTATGTAGAATATGCATAATTATATTTTTTTAAGTTGTAATTCTCTGAAGTATTTCATGATGGATGGGTTATTGGGGAGAAAACCACTGCAATATATAATTATTATTATAATATAAAATACTATATTTACTATATATTATAATAATTAGATAATAGAATAATACTTTTTTTTAATCAAAATTTTATAAGAATATTGTCATATATTTAAAAAAAAAGTAATTAAATAATAACAAATTTAAAAAAAATAACAACAAAAAATCTACATTCATAAAAGTAAAATAAATAAATTGTATAATAATGGCATAATTATGTAGAATATGCATAATTATATTTTTTTAAGTTGTAATTCTCTGAAGTATTTCATGATGGATGGGATATTGGGGAGAAAACCACTGCAAAATATAATTATTATTATAATATAAAATACTATATTTACTATATATTATAATAATTAGATAATAGAATAATACTTTTTTTTATCCAAATTTTACAAGAATATTGTCATATATTTAAAAAAAAAAAAAAAAAGTAATTCAATAATAACAAATTTTAAAAAAAATAACGAAAAATCTACATTCATCAATCAATCAATCAATGTTTATTTATTAAAAGTAAAATAAATAAATTGTATAATAATGGCATAATTATGTAGAATATGCATAATTATATTTTTTTAAGTTGTAATTCTCTGAAGTATTTCATGATGGATGGGATTTTGGGGAGAAAACCACTGCAATATATAACTATTATTATAGTATACAATATTTACTATATATTATAATAATAAGATATTACAAAAAAAATGTAATTCTAATTTTATAAGAATATTGTCATCTATTTAAAAAAAAAGTAAATAATAACAAATAAAAAATAACAGAAAAAAATTTACATTTATAAAAGGAAAATAATTGAATTGTATGATACTTTCATAATATTATGAAGGCAAAGCCATAATTGTGTCGAATATGCATAATTATATATTTTTTAAGTTGTAATCCACCAAAGAAATTACCACTTATTTAACCACTATATATTATAATAATTAGATATTAGAATAATTATACTTTTTTCAAATCCTAATTTTATTAGAATATTATAAAAAAAAACGTAATTAAATAACAAATAACAAAACAAATCTAAATTTATAAGAGGAACATTATAATTTCATAATATAACTAGGTCAAAGTCATAAATATACAAAAAAAAAAAAAGTTTGAGTCCACAGAAAAAACTAAGTCCTGAATGCCTAATTGATGTGAATAAAGTTGTGATGTTCCAATAAAAGGAAAGACAGCGGCTTTCAACCTCTCCCTAGAAGCCCCGCCCACCCGGCGCCCCACCATCCACCTCCACAGTCTCAATCCGGGCGGCTGCCAAGGCGGCACAGATGCAAACTCCCCCCTGACCGGAGCGTTGCCAAGGCGGCGCTTCCGAAGCCTCTCCACCAGCTGGAGACACTCTGATGAGGCCAACACATCCATTTCCCTGGTAACCACACACACACACACACACACACACACGGATACACACTCGTGTGAATATGTATATGCCACGTACACACACACACACACCCTCGCCATGCCGGCTGCCAGCTCTATTATCACACGGCACACAAGACCACATTGACACCCAGTCACCATATGCACTTTAGCACTTTAGCGCCCCCACCAGCCGACATGTTACTTTCCACAAAAAATCGTTTTATTCTACTTTTCATGAATAAAAAAAAAAACATGAAAAAAAAAAAGGTAAACATTCTAACGCGAATAGAAATGATCTGTTCCGAGGTCAACACAAGAAAAGATGGCGTCAGAGAGAGAATCCCGTGGCGAGTAGAGGATCTGCGATCCCGCCCCTCCTAAGCGGGTCGGACAAACAGCACCTGCTCGTGACGGATCAGCGAGAGCGGAGGCGGAATGTTCTTCTGGAACGCGATCAGTGGCTAGGCTTCCACCTCAGGCGCTTTGTGCTGGCTCAGCAAAAGGAGCCTCGGCGTACTTTGTGCCATGTAAACACACTCCGAGGGGCCAAACGGGGGTCCGAGCTTTAAGCCAACCCCCCCCGCCATAGAAGGCGTGGCCACGCTGGTGTTGACGGAGCTTTGATGTGCGAGGCCGGAGGACGTTTGGACGCCGACGACAACAACAGCGAGCGAGGACGCGGTAATCCAAGATGGCTGCCCAAGAAAGGGGAGAAAAAAGGCGCTTTTGTGGAGCCTTAAAAAGAAAGCGAGGAAGGCGGCGCTACAAAACCTAGCTTCTGTTGTCGTCAGCATTAGCGTTACCCATAATGCATCTGTTTGATTGCAAAGAACGTGGTTGATCTTCTGGAAGTCTGATGAACAAGTTGGACGCCTAAACGGGTTGCAGTGAAAAACTGACAAGGAATCGAGCTTGTTTGGCTTTATTGAGGACAAAATAGGGATCAACTGCAGTAGATATGTAAACAGGAACTAAGATTGTTTGACGCCTAAGCGGGCTGCAGTAGATACATAAACAGGAATCAAGCTCGTTTGACACCTGATACAAACCAGTTATGAAGTTTGTTTGACAGTAGAAATCAAAATAGGGATCAGCTTGTTTAACACCTTAACGGGCCGCAGTAGCTACATAAACAGGAATTAAGTTTGTTTGACACCTTAACGGGCTGCAGTAGATACATAAACAGGAATTAAGCTTGTTAGACACCTTAACGGGCTGCAGCAGATACATAAACAGGAATCAAGCTCATTTGACACCTGATACGAACCAGTAATGAAGTTTTTTTGACAGTAGAAATCAAAATAGGGATCAACTTGTTTAACACCTTAACGGGCTGCAGTAGCTACATAAACAGGAATTAAGCTTGTTTGACACCTTAACGGGCTGCAGTAGCTACATAAACAGGAATTAAGCTTGTTTGACACCTTAACGGGCTGCAGTAGATACATAAACAGGAATCAAGCTGGTTTGCTGCCTCAACGGGCTGCAGTGGAAAACTAGCCAGTAATCAAGTTTGTTTGACAGCAGAAATCAAAACAGGGATCAACTTGTTTGACGCCTTAACGGGCTGCAGTAGCTACATAAACAGGAACTACGCTTGTTTGACGCCTTAACGGGCTGCAGTAGATACATAAAAACAGGAACTAAGCTTGTTTGACGCCTTAACGGGCTGCAGTAGATACATATAAAGGAATCAAGCTCATTTGATACCTCAATGGGCCGCAGTAGAAAACTTGTTAGCTGCCTCAACGGGCTGCAGTGGAAAACTAGCCAGTAATCAAGTTTGTTTGACAGCAGAAATCAAAACAGGGATCAACTTGTTTGACGCCTTAACGGGCTGCAGTAGCTACATAAACAGGAACTACGCTTGTTTGACGCCTTAACGGGCTGCAGTAGATACATAAAAACAGGAACTAAGCTTGTTTGACGCCTTAACGGGCTGCAGTATATACATAAAGAGGAATCAAGTTCATTTGATACCTCAATGGGCCGCAGTAGTAAACTTGTTAGCTGCCTCAACGGGCTGCAGTGGAAAACGAACCAGTAATCAAGTTTGTTTGACAGTAAAAATCAAAATAGGGATCAACTTGTTTAACGCCTTAACGGGCTGCAGTAGCTACATAAACAGGAATTAAGCTTGTTTGACACCTTAACGGGCTGCAGTAGATACATAAACAGGAATCAAGCTGGTTTGATACCTCAATGGGCCACAGTAGAAAACTTGTTTGCTGCCTCAACGGGCTGCAGTGGAAAACTAGCCAGTAATCAAGTTTGTTTGACAGCAGAAATCAAAACAGGGATCAACTTGTTTGACGCCTTAACGGGCTGCAGTAGCTACATAAACAGGAACTACGCTTGTTTGACGCCTTAACGGGCTGCAGTAGATACATAAAAACAGGAACTAAGCTTGTTTGACGCCTTAACGGGCTGCAGTATATACATAAAGAGGAATCAAGTTCATTTGATACCTCAATGGGCCGCAGTAGTAAACTTGTTAGCTGCCTCAACGGGCTGCAGTGGAAAACGAACCAGTAATCAAGTTTGTTTGACAGTAAAAATCAAAATAGGGATCAACTTGTTTAACGCCTTAACGGGCTGCAGTAGCTACATAAACAGGAATTAAGCTTGTTAGACACCTTAACGGGCTGCAGTAGATACATAAACAGGAATCAAGCTGGTTTGATACCTCAATGGGCCACAGTAGAAAACTTGTTTGCTGCCTCAACGGGCTGCAGTGGAAAACTAGCCAGTAATCAAGTTTGTTTGACAGCAGAAATCAAAACAGGGATCAACTTGTTTGACGCCTTAACGGGCTGCAGTAGCTACATAAACAGGAATTAAGCTTGTTTGACACCTTAACGGGCTGCAGTAGCTACATAAACAGGAATTAAGCTTGTTTGACACCTTAACGGGCTGCAGTATATACATAAAGAGGAATCAAGCTGGTTTGATACCTCAATGGGCCGCAGTAGAAAACTTGTTAGCTGCCTCAACGGGCTGCAGTGGAAAACGAACCAGTAATCAAGTTTGTTTGACAGTAAAAATCAAAATAGGGATCAACTTGTTTAACGCCTTAACGGGCTGCAGTAGCTACATAAACAGGAATTAAGCTTGTTTGACACCTTAACGGGCTGCAGTAGATACATAAACAGGAATCAAGCTGGTTTGATACCTCAATGGGCCACAGTAGAAAACTTCTTTGCTGCCTCAACGGGCTGCAGTGGAAAACTAGCCAGTAATCAAGTTTGTTTGACAGCAGAAATCAAAACAGGGATCAACTTGTTTGACGCCTTAACGGGCTGCAGTAGCTACATAAACAGGAACTACGCTTGTTTGACGCCTTAACGGGCTGCAGTAGATACATAAAAACAGGAACTAAGCTTGTTTGACGCCTTAACGGGCTGCAGTATATACATAAAGAGGAATCAAGTTCATTTGATACCTCAATGGGCCGCAGTAGAAAACTTGTTTGCTGCCTCAACGGGCTGCAGTGGAAAACTAGCCAGTAATCAAGTTTGTTTGACAGCAGAAATCAAAACAGGGATCAACTTGTTTGACGCCTTAACGGGCTGCAGTAGCTACATAAACAGGAACTACGCTTGTTTGACGCCTTAACGGGCTGCAGTAGATACATAAAAACAGGAACTAAGCTTGTTTGACGCCTTAACGGGCTGCAGTATATACATAAAGAGGGATCAAGTTCATTTGATACCTCAATGGGCCGCAGTAGTAAACTTGTTAGCTGCCTCAACGGGCTGCAGTGGAAAACGAACCAGTAATCAAGTTTGTTTGACAGTAAAAATCAAAATAGGGATCAACTTGTTTAACGCCTTAACGGGCTGCAGTAGCTACATAAACAGGAATTAAGCTTGTTTGACACCTTAACGGGCTGCAGTCGATACATAAAGAGGGATCAAGTTCATTTGATACCTCAATGGGCCGCAGTAGTAAACTTGTTAGCTGCCTCAACGGGCTGCAGTGGAAAACGAACCAGTAATCAAGTTTGTTTGACAGTAAAAATCAAAATAGGGATAAACTTGTTTAACGCCTTAATGGGCTGCAGTAGCTACATAAACAGGAACTACGCTTGTTTGACGCCTTAACGGGCTGCAGTAGATACATAAAAACAGGAACTAAGCTTGTTTGACGCCTTAACGGGCTGCAGTATATACATAAAGAGGGATCAAGTTCATTTGATACCTCAATGGGCCGCAGTAGTAAACTTGTTAGCTGCCTCAACGGGCTGCAGTGGAAAACGAACCAGTAATCAAGTTTGTTTGACAGTAAAAATCAAAATAGGGATCAACTTGTTTAACGCCTTAACGGGCTGCAGTAGCTACATAAACAGGAATTAAGCTTGTTTGACACCTTAACGGGCTGCAGTAGATACATAAACAGGAATCAAGCTGGTTTGATACCTCAATGGGCCACAGTAGAAAACTTGTTTGCTGCCTCAACGGGCTGCAGTGGAAAACTAGCCAGTAATCAAGTTTGTTTGACAGCAGAAATCAAAACAGGGATCAACTTGTTTGACACCTTAACGGGCTGCAGTAGCTACATAAACAGGAACTACGCTTGTTTGACGCCTTAACGGGCTGCAGTAGATACATAAAAACAGGAACTAAGCTTGTTTGACGCCTTAACGGGCTGCAGTATATACATAAAGAGGAATCAAGTTCATTTGATACCTCAATGGGCCGCAGTAGTAAACTTGTTAGCTGCCTCAACGGGCTGCAGTGGAAAACGAACCAGTAATGAAGTTTGTTTGACAGTAAAAATCAAAATAGGGATCAACTTGTTTAACGCCTTAACGGGCTGCAGTAGCTACATAAACAGGAATTAAGCTTGTTTGACATCTTAACGGGCTGCAGTAGATACATAAACAGGAATCAAGCTGGTTTGATACCTCAATGGGCCACAGTAGAAAACTTGTTTGCTGCCTCAACGGGCTGCAGTGGAAAACTAGCCAGTAATCAAGTTTGTTTGACAGCAGAAATCAAAACGGGGATCAACTTTTTTGACGCCTTAACGGGCTGCAGTAGCTACATAAACAGGAACTACGCTTGTTTGACGCCTTAACGGGCTGCAGTAGATATATAAAAACAGGAACTAAGCTTGTTTGACGCCTTAACGGGCTGCAGTATATACATAAAAAGGAATCAAGCTCATTTGATACCTCAATGGGCCGCAGTAGAAAACTTGTTAGCTGCCTCAACGGGCTGCAGTGGAAAACGAACCAGTAATCAAGTTTGTTTGACAGTAAAAATCAAAATAGGGATCAACTTGTTTAACGCCTTAACGGGCTGCAGTAGCTACATAAACAGGAATTAAGCTTGTTTGATACCTTAACGGGCTGCAGTAGATACATAAACAGGAATAAAGCTGGTTTGATACCTCAATGGGCCACAGTAGAAAACTTGTTTTCTGCCTCAACGGGCTGCAGTGGAAAACTAGCCAGTAATCAAGTTTGTTTGACAGCAGAAATCAAAACAGGGATCAACTTGTTTGACGCCTTAACGGGCCGCAGCAGATACATAAACAGGAATCAAGCTCGTTTGATACTTCAATGGGCCACAGTAGAAAACTAAAAGGGCTGGAGTAAAATTCACAATGGGAACCAAGTTTTTTGACGCCTAAACAGGCTGCAGTGAAAATCCAAACCGAAATTAAGCTTTTTTGACACCGTAATAGGTTACAGTAGATAACGAATTTGATGCGTCAATGGGCAGCAGTGGAAATCAAGACAGGAATCAAGCTTAGTTTGATGCCTAAACAGGCTGCAGTAAAATTCAAAATAGGAACCAAGTTTGTTGACGCCTAAACAGGCTGCCGTGAAAATCAAAACCGAAATTAAGCTTGTTTAACACCTTAATAGGTCACAGTAGATAACTGTATTTCATGCGTCAATGGGCAGCAATGGAAATAGAGACAGGACTCAAGCTTAGTTTGATGCCTAAACACGCTGCAGTAGAATTTAAAATAGGAACCATGTTTGTTGACGCCTAAACAGGCTGCAATAAAAATCAACACCGAAATTAAGCTTGTTTGACACCTTAATAGGTTACAGTAGATAACTTATTTGATGCATCAATGGGCAGCAGTGGAAATCCAAACAGGAATCAAGCTTACTTTGATGCCTAAACAGGCTGCAATAGAAGTCAAAATAGGAACCATGTTTGTTGACTCCTAAACAGGCTGCAGTAAAAAAATGAAAACCGAAATCAAGCTTGTTTGACATCTTAATAGGTCACAGTAGATGACTTATTTGGTGCGTCAATGGGCAGCAATGGAAATCGAGACAGGAATCAAGCCTAAACAGACTGCAGTAGAATTCAAAATAGGAACCATGTTTGCTGACGCCTCAACAGGCTGCAGTAAAAAATTAAAACCGAAATCAAGCTTGTTTGACACTTTAATAGGTTACAGTAGAAAACTTTATTTGATGCGT
>NC_084732.1:1820968-1823468 GCF_033978785.1 Entelurus aequoreus | reverse complement strand
CACTTCCGTGGATTTTGTGACGTCACGCGCATAAATCATATCCGAAGGAGTTTTTAAACCGGAATTTTAGCGGGAAATTTTAAATTGCACTTTATAAGTTAACCCGGCCGTATTGGCATGTGTTGCAATGTTAAGATTTCATCATTGATATATAAACTATCAGACTGCGTGGTCGCTAGTAGTGGCTTTCAGTAGGCCTTTAAAGGGGAACTGCGCTTCTCTTAGAATTGTGTCTATCATTCACAAATTTTATGTAAGACAAAAACACATATGCGTTGTTTTTATTTGGGTTTTTTTTTTGGAGGGGGGGGGGGTTGCATTCTAAGTTGTAAAATATGGCAAGCACGAGGTGGCTAACAATGCAGCTAATCGGAATAATCTATTGCGCTTATAAAGACCTCTAAAATAACCTTTCAAAAACAGCCAACAATGCTCTACTACATCTCGTGACCTGAATAAGCAAGTATTAGCGATATTGTTATTATAAGCGCTAGCGCAGACAAACTACTTTAAGCGGCGTCGTGATTGTTATGGATTGCCAAGGGAGGTGACGGCAAAGACACCAAGGGGCAGTATTTTCAAAGATTATTTATTATATATATATATATATATATATATATATATATATATATATATATATATATATATATATATATATATATATATATATATAATACAAAACAATCCTAACTAAACTAAGGAGTGTGTTACAAAATCCAAGAGTGAGTGGTGTTAGACTATGTGTGTTACCGTGATGTTGGATGAGGAAGCAGACAAATCCAAAGGGGGCTAGGCAAAAGGGGTCCGTGATCCGCGTGAGGTCCGTGGGGCAGAGAGAGGCGTCGGAGTCCGTGTCCAGAGCGACGGTCGATGATCAAGGACGGCAATCCAAAACCACGGGGGAAACAACTGGTAAGACTCGGGAAGGAACTATGGGCGAACAAAAAAGGACGTCAGACAAGGAGGGAAAACGCAGAGGGAAAGAGAGCATAAGTCTTCGGCTTACGGTACACCAAGGGTAAACTAAGTGCCCGCATGGATCCTTGGGTCCACTGGTCCTTTATACAGCTCCCTCTCATCAGGTCCAGGTGCGTTGATTGCTGATCGCCCACAGCCTTGCCGGCATGTGGGCGTGACGCGGCCGTGGGCGCGGCAAGCAGAGCGCAAAGATGAGGGTGCATTGGAATGCGCCCTGGCCGTGACAGTGATCACAGAGAGCTATTGAGCCGGTGAGCTGCTGCATCGCCTCTGAGCTGGCGAAAGTTCATTCAAGATTATAAATCATGCCACTCACCCGGATAGTCGAAAGTTACCTCCATAAACCGAGAAGTTGGTCAACTTTGACATCAATTCATATAATTTTTATATGTTTATATTTGTATTAATATATTTTCATATTTAATTGCAAAAAGCCGCTGCCTGACCAGGGCTCAGAAAATCTGTAGAGACTACTTCCACCCACACCAAGGACTGTTTTCACTGCTGGACTCTAGAAAGAAGTTCCGCAGCCTCTGTAGTAGAACCTCCAGGTTCCTTAACAGCTTCTTCCCTCAGGCCATAAGACTCTTGAACGCATCATAATAATCCCCTCAAGTCCCCCCAAAAATGGATTAACTGGCTGGAATATAAAGACAATATAACATACATCCATAAATGTGGATGCATATGCTAAAGTGCAATATATTTATCTGTACAGTAATCTATTTATTTATATCTGCACCTTATTGCTCTTTTATCCTGCACTACAACGAGCGAATGCAACAAAATGTCGTTCTTATCTGTACTGTAAAGTTCAAATTTGAATGACCATAAAAGGAAGTCTAAGTCTAAGTGTAAGTCTATATTAATTTTATCTACATCAGGATTATGATTATCATAAACGGGAATATATAAACATCACATCAGTCAACATCCCAGTGAGAACAGACATTGTACAGTAAGTGATTGTTTACACTGCTACTTGCTGGATCTGTTTATCATTCAGCTTCTAAAAACTTGGAGCTCATCCTCCTCATACTCAGGCTCAAAAATATACGTTTCTGGATCGTTATTTGTCCCAAAGTAGTAGTAGTTTGTTGGCTCTCATTAAGTCTGCCATGAATAGTGTTGTTGTTGTTGTTGTTGTTGTTGAAGGAAAACGCGAACGTTGTGATGCGTCTGGGAAATTAGTGTGCAGCCGTATGCTTAGAATGAGCAAAATACGTAAATATTACATGTTATTATGAATGTTACTACATTACATATATACTTATATCATGCATATATTACATGTTATTATGAATGTTACTACATGACATATATACTTACATCATGTATATATTACATGTTATTATGAATGTTACTACATTACATATATACTTACATCATGTATATATTACATGTTATTATGAATGTTACTACATTACATATATACTTACATCATGTATATATTACATGTTATTATGAATGTTACTGCATTACATATATACTTACATCATGTATATATTACATGTTATTATGA
>NC_084732.1:1800968-1815968 GCF_033978785.1 Entelurus aequoreus | reverse complement strand
TATAGAATGAATAGAGAATCCTTTTGAATCGGGAAAATATCGTTTTTGAATCGAGAATCGCGTTGAATCGAAAAAAATCGACTTTGAATCGAATCGTGACCCCAAGAATCGATATTGAATCGAATCGTGGGACACCCAAAGATTCGCAGCCCTAATATATATATATGTATATATATATATATGTAGTATCTCTACAGGCCTGTTTCATGAGGGGTTTCCGTCAATCATCAGGAGATTTTAATTTTTTATTTATAAAAAAAAATAAAAAAAATAAAATAAAATCTCCTGATGATTGAGGGAAACCCCTCATGAAACAGGCCTGTAGAGATGAAATAGTCTTGTGATTTTCCCCACACATACATATTACGCTCTACCACGGTATCGAGCACTATTTTTTTGGATAATCTAATTAAGATATATATGTATATACATATATATATACATATATACATACATATACATATTTATACATACATATATATATATATATATACATACATATATATATATATATATATATATATATATATATATATATATATATATATATATATATATATATATATATATATATATATATATATATACATACATATACATATACATACATACATATATATATACATATACATATATATATATATATAAACATATATATATATATATATATATATATATATATATATATATATATACATACGTATATACTGATATATACATACTGTATACTGTATATATATATATGTATATATGTATATATTTTTGAAAAAAATTGTATGTATTATATATATATATATATATATATATATATATATATATATATATATATATATATATATATATATATATATATATATATATATATATATATATATATATATATATATATATATATATATGGGGATAGGTTGATTGGCAACACTAAATTGGCCCTAGTGTGTGAATGTGAGTGTGAATGTTGTCTGTCTATCTGTGTTGGCCCTGAGATGAGGTAGCGACTTGTCCAGGGTGTACCCCGCCTTCCGCCCAAATGCAGCTGAGATAGGCTCCAGCAACCCCCGTGACCCTGAAAGGGACAAGCGGCAGAAAATGGATATATATATATATATATATATATATATATATATATATATATATATATATATATATATATATATATATATATATATATATATATATATATATATTTTTTTTTTTTTTTTAAAAGTACCCATGATTGTCACACACACACTAGGTGTGGCGAAATTATTCTCTGCATATGACTATACACATATATACAGTATATATATATATATATATATATATATATATATATATATATATATATATATATATATATATATATATATATATATATATATATATATATATATATATATATATATATATATATATATATATATATATATATTAAAGCAATGATATTTTGATGCCTGATCGGTTGAAATTTCCATTAAAGTGAAAGAAATTTGCAAAATTTGCTTTCATTTTTTGGGAAATTTTTGGTAAAGAAAATCCTGAAAAAGCTCAGAATGTTCGAAATGTGAAAAGCAGACGAATGTTTTGAATGCAATGAATGTTTTGACAATTAGTGAATGAACAGATCAAAAAATGACTTTGAGCAAGAAGAATTATCAAAATCAAAAGGTAATTTATGTAGGGACAATTCTGGTGATAAAGAGAGATTTTCTGAGATGTGAAAAAATATAGCTGAAAATGTCCTGAAGCAGCTGAAGGTTTTGTTGAGAAAAAGATATAATTTATATTGAACACAATAATCTTCATGATGATACAAATTGGACTTGGAAATATTCTGTTAGTGTTCCTTTGTACTTCAGCGAGATATCAGCACCTTAAAAACTGCAAAAACTCTAAAAAGTAAACTCATGATGATGTTCTTTTTTTGTAAAATATGTAAGATATCAGCAGGCCGTCAGCTAAAAAGTGCCTGTCGATATCGACGATCAATAAGTGATCATGGTTTGACACTCGGCAGGACGCTTTGCTACAAAACAAAACGCAATCAGAAGTGAAGAGGTGTTGCCACGCCGACAGCGGCCGCAATAAAGTGCAGATTGATGACAAATGTTGAAAATTAATTATTGATCCGTGACAAAACGCGGCGCGGCAAATATGCGACTATCACAAGACGCCGTTATGCCTCCAATCACATTTATCGCAACAATTCATTACGCAGGTATTGACAATGGCCAGGGAAGGAGGGGGGGAAAATGGCGTCCGTCAGCATTTTTGTGAGTCCGATAGAGATGTGTGTGTTTTTAACCATTGCTGTGTCTCTGATGGCGTCATTCTGTCAGTACACTTTGGTAAGTGCACTTACTTCATCAATATCGTCTATGCGCACTTACGACAAATGGCGATCTCAACACTTACACAATATTTTCTTTGTGATACATTTGGCCAACAGTAGAGCTTTTAATTCTATCATTAATATGGGGACAATTAGAGATGTCCGATAATATCGGACTGACGATATTATCGGACGAAAAATGCTTTTTTTTTTTTTTTTTTTTGTTGTCCTGTCCAGCTTCTCAGGCAAATCATATAGTTGATGTAGATGCCCATATCGGCCGATAAATGCTTTATAATGTAACATCGGAAATTATCGGTGTCGGTTTCAAAAAGTACAATTTATGACTAGAGATGTCCGATAATGGCTTTTTTGCCGATATCCGATATTCCGATATTGTCCAACTCTTAATTACGATACCGATATCACATACTTGCCAACCCTCCCGTTTTTAGCGGGAGAATCCCGCTATTCAGCGCCTCTCCCGACAACCTCCCGGCAGAGATTTTCTCCCGAGAAACTCCCGGTATTCAGCCGGAGCTGGAGGCCACGCCCCCTCCAGCTCAATGCGGACCTGAGACTGAGTGGGGACAGCCTGTTCTCACGTCCGCTTTCCCACAATATAAACAGCTTGCCTGCCCAATGAACGGAGAAGTTAAACAGGACAATACTGCCATCTAATGGATAGCCAACGGAACACTGAAATTCAAGTATTTTTTTTTTTTCTATGTAAATAAAATAAATATATATATATATATATATATATATATATATATATATATATATATATATATATATATATATATATATATATATATATATATATATATATATAGCTAGAATTCACTCAAAGTCAAGTATTTCATACATATATATATATATATATATATATATATATATATATATATATATATATATATATATATATATATGAAATACTCGAGTTGGTGAATTCTAGCTGTAAATAACCACGCCCCCCCCCCACCCACCCCCTAACAAGTCCCCCCCACCCCCCCACCTCCCGATATTGGAGGTCTCAAGGTTGGCAAGTATGCGATATCAACCTATACCGATATATACAGTCGTGGAATTAACACATTATTATGCCTAATTTGGACAACCAGGTATGGTGAAGATAAGGTACTTTTTAAAAAATGAATCAAATAAAATAAGATAAATAAATTAAAAACATTTTCTTGAATAAAAAAGAAAGTAAAACAATATAAAAACAGTTACATAGAAACTAGTAATTAATGAAAATTTGTAAAATTAACTGTTAAAGGTTAGTATTATTAGTGGACCAGCAGCACGCACAATCATGTGTGCTTACGGACTGTATCCCTTGCAGACTGTATTGGTATATATTGATATATAATGTAGGAACCACAATATTAATAACAGAAAGAAACAACCCTTTTGTGTGAATGAGTGTAAATGGGGGAGGGAGGTTTTTTGGGTTGGTGCACTAATTGTAAGTGTATCTTGTGTTTTTTATGTGGATTTAATTTAAAAAAAAAAAAAAAAAGCGATACGGATAATAATAAAAAACGATACCGATAATTTCCGATATTACATTTTAACGCATTTATCGGCCGATAATATCGGCAGACCGATATTATCGGATATCTCTAATATATATATATGAAATATATATGAAATACTCGAGTTGGTGAATTCTAGCTGTAAATAACCACGCCCCCAACCACCCCCCTCCCCCACCCCCGACCAAGTCCCAACCCCCCCTCCCCACCCCCAACCCCCCACCTCCCGATATTGGAGGTCTCAAGGTTGGCAAGTATGCGATATCAACCTCTACCGATATATACAGTCGTGGAATTAACACATTATTATGCCTAATTTTGTTGTGATGCCCCGCTGGATGCATTAAACAATGTAACAAGGTTTTCCAAAATAAATCAACTCAAGTTATGGAAAAAAATGCCAACATGGCACTGCCATATTTATTATTGAAGTCACAAAGTGCATTATTTTTTTTTAACATGCCTCAAAACAGCAGCTTAGAATTTGGGACATGCTCTCCCTGAGAGAGCAGGAGGAGGTTGAGGTGGGCGGGGTGTATACTGTAGCGTCCTGGAAGAGTTAGTGCTGCAAGGGGTTCTGGGTATTTGTTCTGTTGTGTTACGGTGCGGAAATGTGTTTGTCATTCTTGTTTGGTGTGGGTTCACAGTGTGGCGCATATTTGTAACAGTGTTAAAGTAGGGATGTCCGATAATGGCTTTTTGCCGATATCCGATATTCCGATATTGTCCAACTCTTTAATTACCGATACCGATATCAACCGATATATACAGTCGTGGAATTAACACATTATTATGCCTAATTTGGACAACCAGGTATGGTGAAGATAAGGTACTTTTTAAAAAAATGAATCAAATAAAATAAGATAAATAAATTAAAAACATTTTCTTGAATAAAAAGAAAGTAAAACAATATAAAAACAGTTACATAGAAACTAGTAATTAATGAAAATGAGTAACATTAACTGTTAAAGGTTAGTACTATTAGTGGACCAGCAGCACGCACAACCATGTGTGCTTACGGACTGTATCCCTTGCAGACTGTATTGATATATATTGATATATAATGTAGGAACCAGAATATTAATAACAGAAAGAAACAACCCTTTTGTGTGAATGAGGAGGGAGGTTTTTTGGGTTGGTGCATTAATTGTAAGTGTATCTTGTGTTTTTTATGTTGATTTAATAAAAAAATAAAAAATTTAAAAATGATACCGATAATTAAAAAAACGATACCGATCATTTCCGATATTACATTTTAACGCATTCAGTTTCTGTCTTCCATCCCTATGTTAAAGTTGTTTATACGGTCACCCTCAGCGTGACCTGTATGGCTGTTGACCAAGTACGGGTTGCATTCACTTGTGTGTGTGAAAAGCCGTAGATATTATGTGACTGGGCCGGCACGCAAAGGCAGCGCCTTTAAGGTTTATTGGCGCTCTGTACTTCTCCCTACGTCCATGTACACAGCGGCGTTTTAAAAAGTCATAAATGTTACGTTTTGAAACAGATACCGATCATTTCCGATATTACATTTTAAAGCATTTACATCTCTATTTATGACTTTTTAAAACGCCGCTGTGTACACGGACGTAGGGAGAAGTACAGAGCGCCAATAAACCTTAAAGGCACTGCCTTTGCGTGCTGGCCCAATCACATAATATCTACGGCTTTTCACACACACAAGTGAATGCGAGGCATACTTGGTCAACAGCCATACAGGTCACACTGAGGGTGGACCATATAAACAACTTTAACACTGTTACAAATATGCGCCACACTGTGAACCCACACCAAACAAGAATGACAAACACATTTCGGGAGAACATCCGCACCGTAACACAACAGAACAAATACCCAGAACCCCTTGCAGCACTAACTCTTCCGGGACGCTACAATATACACCCCCAACATCACACAACTCCTATGCTTAAAGACCGTCGCTAAAGTTATTATCTATTGTGCTCAAGTTGTACTTTTCTATCCGTGCAAAGGCACACAACTTGTTATCTTCCACTGCAAGTTGCCTCGCAGCAGCAGTTTCTGTCTTCCCGCCCGCTAAAACAGCCAAGGACGGACTTCGAGTACCTCAACGAACATGTTGAAAAGAGGAACTGGAAATTGTGATGTATCATGTTGTACGCGTGCACGGTGGAAATAAACTCAAACTCAATAAGTCCTCAAAGTTTACAAAATAAAAGTCTTTTTTTTCCGACGAGTTCAGGCAAAGTCGGCCTCGCGGCCATTTCCGACGGACGCAGCGACGCAAAGTTTGGACTTTTTCCGGAGTTTGGCAGCTCGTTCTTGCCTCGGGCTCGATGCCCCCCACCTCTGGATCCCTGACCCGCTCACCCCCCCCCCCCCGTCTAGCTCGCCAATCTGAAGGCCAAACGCCATCGTTAAGCCTGACCTTTGAACGCCACACCGTCTCCGTGACGCAGCTTTGTCCGAATCTTTGTGTGCGTGTGTGTTAATGAGCGAGTACTCTCAATGTAACTTCTCTCAAACAATTATATGGATCGACTTGGTTTCACTTTCACTTTGTTACTCTTTGACTTTTCCCTCCTTGCTTGTTGGAAGGGGCACGAGGAGGAGGAGGAGGAGGAGGAGGAGGAGGAGGAGGGTGCACATGAGGCCACATAACTGAAATAGGAATCGGAATTAGAAGAGACGATACAGATCAGAATGTAATCCCGCTTATGGCTCCTCGCTCTGGACACGCGGCGGGGGAGGGGGGGTGGCGTGGCATGATGATGTTGCGATACCTTCCCCGGTATCTTTTCCCGACGAGTTTGTCACGCCGGCGAACTCACATTGACCAAGTCGTCCGAGAGGGGTCAAGGAAAAGATGATTTAAGCCGCTCTATATTTACGTGCACGCGCCCCCGAGGACGCCATCCGTCTCTGTCCCGGGCGCCTTTTTAAGCAACATCTGGCGTCGGCGAGATTTAGGCCGGACGGGCTAATTAGCGGTCTCCATTTGTCCCGGCGACAGGTGTACGTCCGGTGAGCAGGCACTCCATCACGCCTCTCGCCGTGACGCGGTGCGAGCGCCTGTTCCCGCCGACAGCGGCGCCCTACTTTCATGAACACTCGCATGATCTTGGCAGGAGAACTTCAGCGTAATGTCGTGCCCGACTAAGAAGAAGCTTTAGCGCGTGTAAACATGCGGGGCGGCGGATTTGGAGGAGATTGACGTGCCGTCATCGTCGTGTCATGTGACCAAACTGACTGCAACCCCTCCCCCCCGTTTGTTTAACACCAAATGTGGTGCGGCGGAAACACATTTTCACCTTCTCAGTGACTCCACGAGCTTCTGTCAGTGACTTTCTGATGATCTCAGCGCCTTCTTCTCACACACGGTACATATTTAAAGTATGTTGTTTCAACGTTGTATTTGTGTTGTAGAATATTGGTTGGGAAATGACCCAATTTCAATGGTCAAATCAACGTCAGAACCCAACATTGATTAAACGTCGTCAAAAATTATGTTGTTTCAACGTTGTATTTGTATTGTAGAATATTGGTTGGGAAATGACCAAATTTCAATGGTCAAATCAACGTCAGAACCCAACATTGATTATACGATGTCAAAAAGCATGTTGTTTCAATGTTGTATTTGTGTTGTAGAATTTTGGTTGGGAAATGACCAAATTTCAATGGTCAAATCAACGTCAGAATCTGACATTGAATAAACGTCATAAAAGTATGTTGTTTCAATGTTGCATTTGTGTTGGAGAAGAGTGGTTGGGAAATGACCAAATTTCAATGGTCCGATCAATGTTAGAACCCAACATTGATTAAATGTCGTCAAAAAGTATGTTGTTTCAACGTTGTATTTGTGTTGTAGAATATTGGTTGGGAAATGACCAATTTCAATAGTCAAATCAACGTCAGAATCTGATATTGAATAAACGTCATAAAAAGTATGTTGTTTCAATGTTGTATTTGTGTAGAATACTGGTTGGGAAATGACCCAATTTCAATGGTCAAATCAACGTCAGAACCCAACATTGATTATACGATGTCAAAAAGCATGTTGTTTCAATGTTGTATTTGTGTTGTAGAATTTGGTTGGGAAATCACCAAATTTCAATGGTCAAATCAACGTCAGAATCTGACATTGAATAAACGTCATAAAAAGTATGTTGTTTCAATGTTGCATTTGTGTTGGAGAAGAGTGGTTGGGAAATGACCAAATTTCAATGGTCCGATCAATGTTAGAACCCAACATTGATTAAATGTCGTCAAAAAGTATGTTGTTTCAACGTTGTATTTGTGTTGTAGAATATTGGTTGGGAAATGACCAATTTCAATAGTCAAATCAACGTCAGAATCTGATATTGAATAAACGTCATAAAAAGTATGTTGTTTCAATGTTGCATTTGTGTTGGAGAAGAGTGGTTGGGAAATGACCAAATTTCAATGGTCCGATCAATGTTAGAACCCAACATTGATTAAATGTCGTCAAAAAGTATGTTGTTTCAACGTTGTATTTGTGTTGTAGAATATTGGTTGGGAAATGACCAATTTCAATAGTCAAATCAACGTCAGAATCTGATATTGAATAAACGTCATAAAAAGTATGTTGTTTCAATGTTGTATTTGTGTAGAATATTGGTTGGGAAATGACCCAATTTCAATGGTCAAATCAACGTCAGAACCCAACATTGATTAAACGTCGTCAAAAATTATGTTGTTTCAACGTTGTATTTGTATTGTAGAATATTGGTTGGGAAATTACCACATTTCAATGGTAAAATCAACGTCAGAACCCGACATTGATTATACGATGTCAAAAAGCATGTTGTTTCAATGCTATATTTGTGTCGTAGAATTTTGGTTGGAAAATGACCAACATTCAATGGTCAAATCAACGTCAGAACCTGACATTGAATAAACGTCATAAAAAGTATGTTGTTTCAATGTTGTATTTGTGTAGAATGTTGGTTGGGAAATGACCAAAATTCAATGGTCAAATCAACGTCAGAACCAAAACATTGATTATACGCCGTCAAAAAGTATGTTGTTTCAATGTTGTATTTGTGTTGTAAAATACTGGTTGGGAAATGACCACATTTCAATGGTCAAATCAACATCAGAACCCAACATTGATTTAACGTTGTCAAAAAGTATGTTGTGTCAACGTTGTATATTTGTTGTAGAATATTGGTTATAAAATGACCAAATTCAATGGTCAAATCAGCGTCACAACCTGACATTGAATGAACGTCATAAAAAGTATGTTGTTTCAATGTTGTTTTTGTGTTGTAGAATATTGGTTGGGAAATGAAGCTTTAGCGCGTGTAAACATGGGGGACGGCGGATTTGGAGGAGATTGACGTGCCGTCATCGTCGTGTCATGTGACCAAACTGACTGCAACCCCTCCCCCCCGTTTGTTTAACACCAAATGTGGTGCGGCGGAAACACATTTTCACCTTCTCAGTGACTCCACGAGCTTCTGTCAGTGACTTTCTGATGATCTCAGCGCCTTCATCTCACACACGGTACATATTTAGCGGCGTTGGCGTCGGCGCCAGAGGGCCTTTCGCCGAACGTCACTGTTCTCAGGTCAGATCTTTGCACTTCCACGAGGGTTTTGACACACGAGCATGAGGCGCCGCATGCTGCCGCGTGACACGGGAATGCAACCCAGCCGGCGCAGGACGTTGATACGACGTTGATACGACGTTGATACGACGTTGATTACACGTACGCGTCCTTCACAACCGACTTTGGAGCGAGGTTGCGAAATAGTCGTATTTAGTAATTGAGAGAGATATCAACGCCACAACCTGACATTGAATAAGCGTCGTCAAAAAGTATGTCGTTTCAACTTTGTGTTTGTGTCAGGTTCAAACACCGAACTATCTATTAAACAAGACAAGAAGCAAGGAATCAAACAGAGACAGGACTCACAGTTAGAGATGCATTTAAGTCCCATCTTAAAACTCATTTGTATACTCTAGCCTTTAAATAGACCCCCCTTTTTAGACCAGTTGATCTGCCGTTTCTTTTCTTTTTTTCTCCCCCCCTCTCCCTTGTGGAGGGGTGGGGGGGGGGGGGGGGGCACAGGTCTGGTGGCCATGGATGAAGTGCTGGCTGTCCAGAGTCGGGACCTGGGGTGGACTGCTCGCCTGTGCATCGGTTGGGACATCTCTGCGCTGCTGACCCGTCTCCGCTCGGGATGGTCTCCTGCTGGCCCCACTATGGACTGGACTCTCACTATTATGTTAGATCCACTATGGACTGGACTCTCACTATTATGTTAAATCCACTATGGACTGGACTCTCACTATTATGTTAGATCCACTATGGACTGGACTCTCACACTATTATGTTAGATCCACTATGGACTGGACTCTCACTATTATGTTAGATCCACAATGGACTAGACTCTCACTATTATGTCAGATCCACTATGGACTGGACTCTCACTATTATGTTAAATCCACTATGGACTGGACTCTCACACTATTATGTTAGATCCACTATGGACTGGACTCTCATTATTATGTTAGATCCACTATGGACTGGACTCTCATTATTATGTTAGATCCACTATGGACTGGACTCTCACTATTATGTTAGATCCACTATGGACTGGACTCTCACACTATTATGTTAGATCCACTATGGACTGGACTCTCACTATTATGTTAGATCCACTATGGACTGGACTCTCACTATTGTGTTAGATCCACTATGGACTGGACTCTCACACTATTATGTTAGATCCACTATGGACTGGACTCTCACTATTATGTTTGATCCACTATGGACTGGACTCTCACTATTATGTTAGATCCACTATGGACTGGACTCTCACTATTATGTTTGATCCACTATGGACTGGACTCTCACTATTATGTTAGATCCACTATGGACTGGACTCTCATTATTATGTTAGATCCACTATGGACTGGACTCTCATTATTATGTTAGATCCACTATGGACTGGACTTTCACAATATTATGCTAGACCCACTCGACGTCCATTGCATCCCGTCTCCCCTAGAGGGGGGTGGGGGGTCACCCACATCTGCAGTCCTCTCCAAAATTTCTCATAGTCATTCACATCGACGTCCTTTGAGACACTTGTGATTTAGAGGCTATATAAATAAACTTTGATTGATTGATTGATTGATTGAGCTCATGAGGAGAGCTCATGCTCTTGCACCCTCATACAATGTCGCCCCACGCTCTGAGGAAAGGGTTCCACGCCTCTTCCTTCATTTGGGCGTTTCCTGATTACATAGCTGCAGCTGCTTCTAAGGGGAGGGGTCATAAACAGCTGCTGCGCTGGGTCATAAACAGTTCAAACAAAAGGGTGCTTAAACGTCGTCAAAAATTATGTTGTTTCAACGTTTTATTTGTGTTGTAGAATATTGGTAGGGAAATGACCAAATTTCAATGGTCAAATCAACGTCAGAACCCAACATTGATTATACGATGTCAAAAAGTATGTTGTGTCAACGTTGTATATTTGTTGTAGAATATTGGTTATAAAATGACCAAATTTCAATGGTCAAATCAGCGTCACAACCTGACATTGAATGAACGTCATAAAAAGTATGTTGTTTCAATGTTGTTTTTGTGTTGTAGATAATTGGTTGGAAATGACCAACATTCAATGGTCAAATCAACGTCAGAACCCAACATTGAATAAACGTCGTCTAGAAGTATGTTGTTTCAATGTTGTATTTGTGTTGTAAAATACTCGTTGGGAAATTACCAAATTTCAATGGTCAAATCAACGTCACAACCCAACATTGATTTAACGTTGTCAAAAAGTATGTTGTGTCAACGTTGTATATTTGTTGTAGAATATTGTCCGGGAAATGACCAAATTTCAATGGTCAAATCAACATCAGAACCCAGCATTGAATGAACGTCATAAAAAGTATGTTTTTTCAACGTCGTTTTTGTGTTGTAGAATATTGGTTGGGAAATGACCAAATTTCAATAGTCAAATCAACGTCAGAACCTGACATTGAATAAACGGTATAAAAAGTATGTTGTTTCAATGTTGTATTTGTGTAGAATATTGGTTGGGAAATGACCAAATTTCAATGGTCAAATCAAAGTCACAGCCTGACATTGAATAAACATTGTTAAAAAGAATGTTGTTTCAACATTGTATTTGTGTTGTAAAATACTCGTTGGGAAATTACCAAAATTCAATGGTCAAATCAACGTCAGAACCCAACATTGATTATACGATGTCAAAAAGTATGTTGTTTCAACGTTGTATATTTGTTGTAGAATATTGGTTATGAAATGACCAACTTTCAATAGTCAAATCAGCGTCACAACCTGACATTGAATGAACGTCATAAAAAGTATGTTGTTTCAATGTTGTTTTTGTGTTGTAGAATATTGGTTGGGAAATGACCAAATTTCAATGGTTAAATCAACGTCAGAACCCAACATTGATTAAACGTCGTCAAAAATTATGTTGTTTCAACGTTTTATTTGTGTTGTAGAATATTGGTTGGGAAATGACCAAATTTCAATGGTAAAATCACGTCAGAACCCGACATTGACTATACGATGTCAAAAAGCATGTTGTTTCAATGCTATATTTGTGTCGTTGAATTTTGGTTGGAAAATTACCAACATTCAATGGTCAAATCAACGTCAGAACCTGACATTGAATAAACGTCATAAAAAGTATGTTGTTTCAATGTTGTATTTGTGTAGAATGTTGGTTGGGAAATGACCAAAATTCAATGGTCAAATCAACGTCAGAACCAAAACATTGATTATAAGCCGTCAAAAAGTATGTTGTTTCAATGTTGTATTTGTGTTGTAAAATACTCGTTGGGAAATTACCAAATTTCAATGGTCAAATCAACGTCAGAACCAAATATTGATTATACAATGTCAAAAAGCGTGTTGTTTCAACGTTGTATATTTGTTGTAGAATATTGGTTATGAAATGACCAAATTTCAATGGTCAAATCAGCGTCACAACCTGACATTGAATGAACGTCATAAAAAGTATGTTGTTTCAATGTTGTTTTTGTGTTGTAGAATATTGGTTGGGAAATGACCAAATTTCAATGGTTAAATCAACGTCAGAACCCAACATTGATTAAACGTCGTCAAAAATTATGTTGTTTCAACGTTGTATTTGTGTTGTAGAATATTGGTTGGGAAATGACCAAATTTCAATGGTAAAATCAACGTCAGAACCCGACATTGATTATACGATGTCAAAAAGCACGTTGTTTCAATGCTATATTTGTGTCGTAGAATTTTGGTTGGGAAATGACCAAATTTCAATGGTCAAATCAGCGTCACAACCTGACACTGAATGAACGTCATAAAAAGTATGTTGTTTCAATGTTGTTTTTGTGTTGTAGAATATTGGTTGGGAAATTACCAAATTTCAATGGTCAAATCAACGTCAGAACCCTACATTGATTATACGATGTCAAAAAGCATGTTGTTTCAATGTTGTATTTGTGTTGTAGAATTTTGGTTGGGAAATGACCAAATTTCAATGGTCAAATCAAAGTCAGAATCTGACATTGAATAAACGTCATAAAAAGTATGTTGTTTCAATGTTGCATTTGTGTTGGAGAAGAGTGGTTGGGAAATGACCAAATTTCAATGGTCCGATCAATGTTAGAACCCAACATTGATTAAATGTCGTCAAAAAGTATGTTGTTTCAACGTTGTATTTGTGTTGTAGAATATTGTTCAGGAAATGACCAAATTTCAATAGTCAAATCAACATCAGAATCTGATATTGAATAAACGTCATAAAAAGTATGTTGTTTCAATGTTGTATTTGTGTAGAATGTTGGTTGGGAAATGACCAAATTTCAATGGTCAAATCAACGTCAGAACCCAACATTGATTATACGATATCAAAAAGCATGTTGCTTCAATGTTGTATTTGTGTTGTAGAATATTGGTTGGGAAATGACCAAATTTCAATGGTCAAATCAACGTCACAACCTGACACTAAATAAACGTCATAAAAAGTATGTTGTTTTTGTGTTGTAGAATATTGGTTGGGAAATGACCAAATTCATTGGACAAATCAACATTGGAACCCAACATTGATTCAACGATGTCAAAAAGCACATTGTTTCAATGTTGTATTTATGTTGTAGAATATTGTTTGGGAAATGACCAAATTTCAATGGTCAAATCAACATCAGAACCCAATATTGATTATACGATGTCAAAAAAAATGTTGTTTAATTATTGTATTGGTGTTGTTGAATATTGGTTGGAAAATGACCAAATTTCAATGGTCAAATCAGCGTCACAACCTGACATTGAATGAACGTCATAAAAAGTATGTTGTTTCAATGTTGTTTTTGTGTTGTAGAATATTGGTTGGGAAATGACCAAATTTCAATGGTCAAATCAACGTCACAACCCAACATTGATTAAACGTTGTCAAAAATTATGTTGTTTCAACGTTTTATTTGTGTTGTAGAATATTGGTTGGGAAATGACCAAATTTAAATGGTCAAATCAACGTCAGAACCCAACATTGATTATACGATGTCAAAAAGCATGTTGTTTCAATGTTGTATTTGTGTTGTAGAATTTTGGTTGGGAAATGACCAAATTTCAATGGTCAAATCAACGTCAGAATCTGACATTGAATAAACGTCATAAAAAGTATGTTGTTTCAATGTTGCATTTGTGTTGGAGAAGAGTGGTTGGGAAATGACCAAATTTCAATGGTCCGATCAATGTTAGAACCCAACATTGATTAAATGTCGTCAAAAAGTATGTTGTTTCAACGTTGTATTTGTGTTGTAGAATATTGGTTGGGAAATGACCAATTTCAATAGTCAAATCAACGTCAGAATCTGATATTGAATAAACGTCATAAAAAGTATGTTGTTTCAATGTTGTATTTGTGTAGAATATTGGTTGGGAAATGACCCAATTTCAATGGTCAAATCAATGTCAGAACCCAACATTGATTAAACGTCGTCAAAAATTATGTTGTTTCAACTTTGTATTTGTGTTGTAGAATATTGGTTGGGAAATTACCAAATTTCAATGGTAAAATCAACGTCAGAACCCGACATTGATTATACGATGTCAAAAAGCATGTTGTTTCAATGCTATATTTGTGTCGTAGAATTTTGGTTGGAAAATTACCAACATTCAAT
>NC_084732.1:1752548-1800948 GCF_033978785.1 Entelurus aequoreus | reverse complement strand
ATGTGACAGGAGCACTCTGCCATTTTAGAAACCTACTGTAAAACCACTAGTCTAAGATCCTCTATGTGACAGGAGCACTCTGCCATTTTTGAAACTTACTACAAAAACACTCTTCAAAGATCCTCTATGTGATAGGAGGACTCTGCCATTTAAAAAACAAACTGCAAAAACAATAGTCAAAGATCCTCTATGTGACGGAGCACTCTGCAATTTTAACATATATTATATATATATATATATATATATATATATATATATATATATACACACACATTTATGTGTATATATATATATATATATATATATATATATATATATACACATAAATGCGTGTATATATATATATGTGTATATATATATATATATATATATGTATATATGTATATATATATATGTATATATATAAATATATATATATTTATATATATATATATATATATGTGTGTATATATATATGTATATATATATATGTGTATATATATATATGTATATATATATATATATATACACTATGTATATATATATACATATATATATATATATATATATATATATATATATATATATATATATATATATATATATATATATATATATATATATATATATATATTATATATATATATATATATATGTATGTATGTATATGTATATATATATATATATATATATATATTGTATGTATGTATATGTATATATATATATATATATATATATATATATGTATGTATGTATGTATGTATTTACATAGATATGAAAATAAACATAATTTAAAGGTGTGCATTCACAAAAACAGAAGATTAATCAATTGTTTTTTCTCTCCAAAGTGATGGACTTCATGTTTTATTGTGAAGGTTTCTCTTCCGTGAGGCACAAAAGTGCAATATTTTGAATGAGGTGCAGAGAATTCCTTGACCTTGTTTTTGTTATGCTTGAGTATGGACTCCCGGCGAGCGGCGAGGCAGACAATGAAATGTAAAACCGGCGTTGTCGCTCACGTGCGAGGACACTTAATGCCCCGCTGCCTGGGTGTTGTGTTGATGATGAATATTCTCTGAGTGTGTGCGTTAAACCCTCCTCTTCTCCTTCTCTTCAGGTGGGAGGACACACCATGCTACCGATCCGCTGGATGCCCCCCGAGAGCATCGTGTACAGGAAGTTCTCCACGGAAAGCGACGTCTGGAGCTTCGGAGTCATCTTGTGGGAGATCTTCACCTACGGGAAGCAGCCCTGTTTCAGCTGGCAACAACGAGGTGAAAAAGTCAAGAAAGTACCGTATTTTCCCCAACTGTAGAGTGCGCCGCCATGTAAGCCGCAGGGTTCAAAGCGTACGGGGGAAAAAAGTAGCGGCTTGTAGTCCAAAATTTACGGCACATGTTCTGCATTGAAAACGTCGAGATTTTACGTAAAAAAAAAAAAAAAGGCAACTAAGTCGCCAGAATTTTACTGTAAAAATTAAAAGTGGTACAGTTGTTAAATTTACAGTAACGCACTGTAAAAACAACAACCATTGATTTTACAATAAAAACTGGCAGATCATTGCCAGGATTGAACTATGACAGTAAAAGTGTTGCCGCGTTCCAATTTACAGTGAGGCACTGTGAAAGCGACCGTAGATTTTACGGTGAAAAACTTACAGGTAAATCATCAGAATTTTACTGTAAAAATAACGGTGGTACATTTTTTTCAATTTACCAGGAATGCACTGTAAAAAAAAACATTGCTTGACAACGCACCTGAAAACAACAACCGTAGATGCACTGTAAAAAAAACGGCAGCACAATCACCAGAATTTTACTG
Source organism: Entelurus aequoreus (assembly GCF_033978785.1). NCBI lineage: Eukaryota > Metazoa > Chordata > Actinopteri > Syngnathiformes > Syngnathidae > Entelurus > Entelurus aequoreus. Next base: position 1,799,148 of record NC_084732.1, on the reverse strand, counting down.
TAAAAATGACAATAGTACTGTTTTTCCATTTACAGTAAAGCAATCAATCAATGTTTATTTATATAGCCCTAAATCACAAGTGTCTCAAAGGGCTGCACAAGCCACAACGACATCCCTCGGTTCAGATCCCACATCAGGGCAAGGAAAAACTCAACCCATGCACAGTAAAAAAAAACTGTAGATTTTACTGTAAAAAAAAAAAAATTAGGTAATTTACAAGAATGTTACTGTAAATATTACAGTAGTACCATTTTTCAATTTACAGTAAAAAAACCCCAACTAATTTTACTTAAAAAAAATATATATATGGAAGGTAAATCAAAATAATTTTACTGTAAGTATAACAGTGGTACCCTTTTTCAGTTTACAGTAATGCAACGTAAAAAAAAAGACATAGATTTTACGGTAATAAAAAAAATAAAAGAAAATTGCAAGTCAATCGCCAGAATTTTGTAGTAAAAATAAAAGCGGTACCGTTTTTTCCATTTACAGTAACGCACTGTAAAACAACAACCATAGACTTAACAGTAAAAAAAAAAAGGCAAATCAGTCACGTATTTTACTGTGAAAATAAAAATGGCAAATCAATCACCTGAATGTTACTGTAAACATGACAATAGTATTGTTTTTCCATTTACAGTAACGCACTGTAAAACAGCAAATGTAGATTTAACAGTAAAACAAATAGGGAAAGCAGTCATAAGTATTTTGCTGTAAAAATGACTACAGTACTGTTTTTACATGTACAGTAATGCACAGTAAAAATAACTAGGTTTTTACTGTAAAAAATAAAAAACGGTAGGTAATTACCAGAATGTTACTGTAAATACTACAGTAGTACCATTTTTCAATTTACAGTAAAAAAAATAAAATAATAATTTACGTTAAAAAAAAAAAATATGGAAGGTGAAACGCCAGAATTTTACTGTAAATATAACAGTGGTACCGTTTTTCAGTTTACAGTAATGCACCGTAAAAAAAAAAAAAGACATAGATTTTACGGTAATAAAAAATAAATAAAAATTGCAGGTCAATCGCCAGAATTTTGTAGTAAAATTAAAAGCGGTACCGTTTTTTCCATTTACAGTAACGTAAAGTAAAACAACAAACAGATTTACAGTAAAAAAAAAAAAGGCAACTCAGTCACACGTATTTTACTGTGAAAATAAAAATGGGCAAATCAATCACCTGAATGTTACTGTAAACATGACAATAGTATTGTTTTTCCATTTACAGTAATGCACTGTAAAACAGCAAATGTAGATTTAACAGTAAAAAAAAAATTGGCAAAGCAGTCATAAGTATTTTGCTGTAAAAATGACTACAGTACTGTTTTTCTATTTACAGTAATGCACAGTAAAAAATAACTAGGTTTTACTGTAAAAAATAAAAAACGGGTAGGTAATTTACCAGAATGTTACTGTAAATACTACAGTAGTACCATTTTTCAATTTACAGTAAAAAAAATAAATAATAATTTACGTAAAAAAAAAAAAATATGGAAGGTGAAACGCCAGAATTTTACTGTAAATATAACAGTGGTACCGTTTTTCAGTTTACAGTAATGCACCGTAAAAAAAAAAAAAAAGACATAGATTTTACAGTAATAAAAAATAAATAAAAATTGCAGGTCAATCGCCAGAATTTTGTAGTAAAATTAAAAGCGGTACCGTTTTTTCCATTTACAGTAACGCAAAGTAAAACACCAACCATAGATTTAACAGTAAAAAAAAAAAAGGCAAATCAGTCACACGTATTTTACTGTGAAAATAAAAATGGCAAATCAATCACCTGAATGTTACTGTAAACATGACAATAGTATTGTTTTTCCATTTACAGTAATGCACTGTAAAACAGCAAATGTAGATTTAACAGTAAAAAAATAGGGAAAGCAGTCATAAGTATTTTGCTGTAAAAATGACTACAGTACTGTTTTTCCATTTACAGTAATGCACAGTAAAAAGAACTGTAGATTTTACTGTAAAAAAAACGGGTAGGTAATTTACCAGAATATTACTGTAAATATTACAGTAGTACCATTTTTCAATTTACAGTAAAACCAAACAAACACATTTTATGTAAAAAAATATGGCAGGTGTAGATGGAAGGTGAATCGCCAGAATTTTACTGTAAATATAACAGTGGTACCGTTTTTCAGTTTACAGTAATGCACCGTAAAAAAAAAAAATTACGGTAATAAAACAAAAAATGGCAGGTCAATCGCCAAAATTTTGTAGTAAAATTAAAAGCGGTACCGTTTTTTCCATTTACAGTAACGCACTGTAAAACATCAACCATAGATTTAACAGTAAAAAAAAAAAGGCAAATCAGTCACACGTATTTTACTGTGAAAATAAAAATGGGCAAATCAATCACCTGAATGTTACTGTAAACATGACAATAGTATTGTTTTTTCCATTTACAGTAACGCACTGTAAAACAGCAAATGTAGATTTAACAGTAAAAAAAAATTTTAAAAAATGGCAGAGCAGTCATAAGTATTTTTGCTGTAAAAATAAAAATGGCACCTATTTTTAATTGGTTAATTAAATGTTTCAACTTGGTGTAGAAACCACAGCAAATGACTTGTATTGCATTTTATCAACAGCGTGTTGAAGGATTGACATGAGATGTTGCAGAAGTACCAGAAAGTAATACATCATCATTTCAATAAATAGATATTATTAGGAATATTGATGTATTTGTACGCGCTTAAATTAAAAACATCCCATAGGAATGTTATTTCATTAAAGCGTCACACCTCTAAAAAGTCCTTTATCACCTGCCAGAGGAGGTGTCATCCAATCAGCAGCTTGCACCTGTTTGCCTCCTTGTGACCATAATTCACTGAAACATTTAAAATAGTGTGTGTAATAGTGTGTGTGCGCGTGTGTGTGCGTGTGTTAAAGCTTTTAAATGTGACGGGAAGTCACAGATCTTGTGATCCTGACATCACATTCTGACACGTCTGCCGTTGCCATGACTACCAGTCGGAGGAGGGAAAGTGTTCTTCCACGGCCGTTATTTCATAAAACTGGTTTCAAACCCGCTTTGTTCCACATTTTTCATGTGGGGAAACAAATAATCTGTTCCAGGGTCAAACGTTGTCCTTCATGCCACATTTATCAATGGTTCACACTCAATAAAGGGGAATTTTTAATTATTTATTTGAGATATTTTGAGAAAGGCGGTAATACAGCATCGATCACAAAAGAAACCCACTTGGAGAGTAGCCTTCGACCAAAAGACAAATACAATATAAGTTGGTGTTCACTGGCATCACAACAGTCCTTGTCTCGAGTTCTTGTGTAAGGAACATTTAAAAAGATGATTTAAGCATAACCATAAACACTTTTACTACCTTTTAGGTGTAGAAAGAAGCTAACGTTTTTTCTGCAATTTTGCTGACAAACCCCTCAAAGTTATACATTTGACAAATGCTAACTGTTAGTATGCTAACGTTAGCATCCTAACTCTTTCAGCAATCTTTGCAGCCTTACTCCTCAGAGTCGTACAACTACGTACTTTCAACATGCTAGTCGTTAGCATGCTAACGTTTTTTTCGGCAATTTTGCTGACAAACCCCTCAAAGTTATATAATTGACGCATGCTAACTGTCAATACGCTAACTTTAGCATGCTATCATTCCTGTCATTTTTTTGGTGGCGGTTCAGCGCATTCGGAAGTTTTTCAGAAGTTAGCTTTGATGTTTAAATTTTTTGTTGTTGTTGCGCTTTTTCATGATAAAACAGACTCCGCCTACATATTATTTTTTGGCGTATTTTGAGTGTTTCAAAGCAAATTTTCCAAAAAAAAAGTTCCATTAAACATCAAAAGTCAAAGAAAGGTAGGAAAATGTGAGGTTTTTTAGAAGTTTGCTTTAAATTTTTAAACTGACTCCGCCCACAAACTCTTTTTTGGCGTATTTTGAGCTTTTTAAAGCAAATTTTCTAAATGTTTTTCAATTAAACATCAACAGTCAAAGAAAGGTAGAAAAATGTGAGTTTTTTCAGAAGTTTGCTTCAATGTTTTAAGCTTTATTTTTTGCGCTTTTTAGTGAAAAAACAGACTCCGCCCACAACCTGTTTTTTGGTGTATTTTGAGTATTTTCAAGCACATTTTCAAAAAAAATTCCCATTAAACATAAGTCAAAGAAAATAAGAAAAATGTGAGGTTTTTCACAAGTTTGGTGTTTCAAGCTTTATTTTTTGCGCTTTTTAGTGAAAAAACAGACTCCGCCCACAACCTCTTTTTTGGTGTATTTTCAAGCAAATTTTCAAAAAAATGTTCCCATTAAACATAAATCAAAGAAAGGTAGAAAAATGTGAGGTTTTTCCACAAGTTTGGTGTTTTAAGTTTTCTTTTTTGTGCTTTTTAGTGAAAAAACAGACTCCGCCCACAACCTCTTTTTTGGTGTATTTTGAGTATTTTCAAGCAAATTTTCCAAAAAATGTTCCCATTAAACATAAGTCAAAGAAAGGTAGAAAAATGTGAGATTTTTCACAAGTTTGGTGTTTTAAGCTTTATTTTTTGCGCTTTTAAATGAAAAAACAGACTCCGCCCACAACCTCTTTTTTGGTGTATTTTGAGTATTTTCAAGCAAATTTTCAAAAAATGTTTCCCATTAAACATAAGTCAAAGAAAGGTAGAAAAATGTGAGGTTTTTCACAAGTTTGGTGTTTTAAGCTTTATTTTTTGCGCTTTTTAGTGAAAAAACAGACTACGCCCACAACCTCTTTTTTTGGTGTATTTTGAGTATTTTCAAGCACATTTTCAAAAAAAATTCCCATTTAACATAAGTCAAAGAAAGGTAGAAAAATGTGAGGTTTTTCACAAGTTTGGTGTTTTAAGCTTTATTTTTTGCGCTTTTTAGTGAAAAAACAGACTCCGCCCACAAACCCTTTTTTGGTGTATTTTGAGTATTTTCAAGCAAATTTAAAAAAAAAAAATTCCCATTAAACATAAGTCAAAGAAAGGTAGAAAAATGTGAGGTTTTTCACAAGTTTGGTGTTTCAAGCTTTCTTTTTTTTGCTTTTTAGTGAAAAAACAGACTCCGCCCACAACCTCTTTTTTAGTGTATTTTGAGTATTTTCAAGCAAATTTTCCAAAAAATGTTCCCATTAAACATAAGTCAAAGAAAGGTAGAAAAATGTGAGGTTTTTCACAAGTTTGGTGTTTTAAGTTTTATTTTTTGCGCTTTTTAGTGAAAAAACAAAATACACCAAAAAAAGAAGTTGTGGGCAGAGTCTGAGCATTTTCAAGCAAATTTTCCAAAAAAATTTCCCATTAAACATAAGTCAAAGAAAGGTAGAAAAATGTGAGGTTTTTCACAAGTTTGGTGTTTTAAGCTTTTTTTTTTGCGCTTTTTAGTGAAAAAACAGACTCCGCCCACAACCTCTTTTTTGGTGTATTTTGAGTATTTTCAAGCTAATTTTCAAAAAAATGTTCCCATTAAACATAAATCAAAGAAAGGTAGAAAAATGTGAGTTTTTTCACAAGTTTGGTGTTTTGAGCTTTATTTTTTGCGCTTTTTAGTGAAAAAACAAAATACACCAAAAAAAGAGGTTGTGGGCGGAGTCTGAGTATTTTCAAGCAAATTTTCCAAAAAAATTTCCCATTAAACATAAGTCAAAGAAAGGTAGAAAAATGTGAGGTTTTTCACAAGTTTGGTGTTTTAAGCTTTATTTTTTGCGCTTTTTAGTGAAAAAACAGACTCCGCCCACAACCTCTTTTTTAGTGTATTTTGAGTATTTTCAAGCAAATTTTCCAAAAAATGATTTCCCATTTAACATAAGTCAAAGAAAGGTAGAAAAATGTGAGGTTTTTCACAAGTTTGGTGTTTTAAGCTTTATTTTTGCATTTTTTAGTGAAAAAGCAAAATACACCAAAAAAAGAGGTTGTGGGCGGAGTCTGAGTATTTTCAAGCAAATTTTCCAAAAAAAATTCCCATTAAACATAAGTCAAAGAAAGGTAGAAAAATGTGAGGTTTTTCACAAGTTTGGTGTTTTAAGCTTTATTTTTTGCGTTTTTTAGTGAAAAAACAAAATACACCAAAAAAAGAGGTTGTGGGCGGAGTCTGCGTATTTTCAAGCAAATTTTCCAAAAAAGTTTCCCATTAGCATAAGTCAAAGAAAGGTAGAAAAATGTGAGGTTTTTCACAAGTTTGGTGTTTTAAGCTTTATTTTTTGCGCTTTTTAGTGAAAAAACAGACTCCGCCCACAACCTCTTTTTTAGTGTATTTTGAGTATTTTCAAGCAAATTTTCCAAAAAATTTTCCCATTAAACATAAGTCAAAGAAAATAAGAAAATGTGAGGTTTTTCACAAGTTTGGTGTTTTAAGTTTTCTTTTATGTGCTTTTTAGTGAATAAAGAGACTCCGCCCACAACCTCTTTTTTTGGTGTATTTTGAGTATTTTCAAGCAAATTTTCCAAAAAATGTTCACATTAAACATAAGTCAAAGAAAGGTAGAAAAATGTGAGGTTTTTCACAAGTTTGGTGTTTTAAGCTTTATTTTTTGCGCTTTTTAGTGAAAAAACAGACTCCACCCACAACCTCTTTTTTGGTGTATTTTGAGTATTTTCAAGCAAATTAAAAAAAAAAAAATCCCATTAAACATAAGTCAAAGAAAGGTAGAAAAATGTGAGTTTTTTTTACAAGTTTGGTGTTTTAAGCTTTATTTTTTGCACTTTTTAGGGAAAAAAACAGACTCCGCCCACAACCTCTTTTTTTGGTGTATTTTGAGTATTTTCAAGCAAATTTTCCAAAAAAATTTTCCCATTAAACATAAGTCAAAGAAAGGTAGAAAAATGTGAGGTTTTTCACAAGTTTGGTGCTTCAAGCTTTATTTTTGCATTTTTTAGTGAAAAAACAAAATACACCAAAAAAAGAGGTTGTGGGCGGAGTCTGTGTATTTTCAAGCAAATTTTCCCAAAAAATGTCCCATTAAACATAAGTCAAAGAAAGGTAGAAAAATGTGAGGTTTTTCACAAGTTTGGTGTTTTAAGCTTTATTTTTTGCGTTTTTTAGTGAAAAAACAAATACACCAAAAAAAGAGGTTGTGGGCGGAATCTGAGTATTTTCAAGCAAATTTTCCAAAAAAATTTCCCATTAAACATAAGTCAAAGAAAGGTAGAAAAATGTGAGGTTTTTCACAAGTTTGGTGTTTTAAGTTTATTTTTTGCGCTTTTTAGTGAAAAAACAAAATACACCAAAAAAAGAGGTTGTGGGCGGAGTCTGAGTATTTTCAAGCAAATTTTCCAAAAAAATTTCCCATTAAACATAAATCAAAGAAAAGTAGAAGAATGTGAGGTTTTTCACAAGTTTGGTGTTTCAAGCTTTATTTTTTGCGCTTTTTAGTGAAAAAACAGACTCCTCCCACAACCTCTTTTTTGGTGTATTTTGAGTATTTTCAAGCAAATTTTCCCAAAAAATTCCCATTAAACATAAGTCAAAGAAAATAAGAAAATGTGAGGTTTTTCACAAGTTTGCTGTTTTAAGTTTTCTTTTATGTGCTTTTTAGTGAAAAAAGAGACTCCGCCCACAAAGTCTTTTTTGATGTATTTTGAATATTTTCAAGCAAATTAAAAAAAAAAAAATTTCCATTAAACATAAGTCAAAGAAAGGTAGAAAAATGTGAGGTTTTTCACAAGTTTGGTGTTTTAAGCTTTATTTTTTGCACTTTTTAGTGAAAAATCAGACTCCGCCCACAACCTCTTTTTTTGCTGTATTTTGAGTATTTTCAAGCAAATTTTCCAAAATTTTTTCCCATTAAACATAAGTCAAAGAAAGGTAGAAAAATGTGAGGTTTTTTACAAGTTTGGTGTTTTAAGCTTTATTTTTTGCACTTTTTAGAGAAAAAAAAGACTCCGCCCACAACCTCTTTTTTTGGTGTATTTTGAGTATTTTCAAGCAAATTTTCCAAAAAATGTTCCCATTAAACATAAGTCAAAGAAAGGTAGAAAAATGTGAGGTTTTTCACAAGTTCGGTGTTTTAAGCTTTATTTTTTGCGCTTTTTAGTGAAAAAACAGACTCCGTCCACAACCTCTTTTTTTGGTGTATTTTGAGTATTTTCAAGCAAATTTTCCAAAAAATGTTCCCATTAAACATAAGTCAAAGAAAGGTAGAAAAATGTGAGGTTTTTCACAAGTTTGGTGTTTTAAGCTTTATTTTTTGCGCTTTTTAGTGAAAAAACAGACTCCGCCCACAACCTCTTTTTTGGTGTATTTTCAGTATTTTCAAGCAAATTTTCCAAAAAATCTTCCCATTTAACATAAGTCAAAGAAAGGTAGAAAATGTGAGGTTTTTCACAAGTTTGGTGTTTTAAGCTTTATTTTTTGCGTTTTTTAGTGAAAAAACAAATACACCAAAAAAAGAGGTTGTGGGCGGAGTCTGAGTATTTTCAAGCAAATTTTCCCAAAAAATTTCCCATTAAACATAAGTCAAAGAAAGGTAGAAAAATGTGAGGTTTTTCACAAGTTTGGTGTTTCAAGCTTTCTTTTTTGTGCTTTTTAGTGAAAAAACAGACTCCGCCCACAACCTCTTTTTTGGTGTATTTTGAGTATTTTCAAGTAAATTTAAAAAAAAAATTCCCATTAAACATAAGTCAAAGAAAGGTAGAAAAATGTGAGGTTTTTCACAAGTTTGGTGTTTTAAGCTTTATTTTTTGCGTTTTTTAGTGAAAAAACAAAATACACCAAAAAAAGAGGTTGTGGGCGGAGTCTGCGTATTTTCAAGCAAATTTTCCAAAAACATTTCCCATTTAACATAAGTCAAAGAAAGATAGAAAAATGTGAGGTTTTTCACAAGTTTGGTGTTTTAAGTTTTCTTTTTTGTGCTTTTTAGTGAAAAAACAGACTCCGCCCACAACCTATTTTTTGGTATATTTTGAGTATTTTTAAGCAAATAAAAAAATAAAAAATCCCATTAAACATAAGTCAAAGAAAATAAGAAAATGTGAGGTTTTTCACAAGTTTGGTGTTTCAAGCTTTCTTTTTTGTGCTTTTTAGTGAAAAAACAGACTCCGCCCACAACCTCTTTTTTAGTGTATTTTGAGTATTTTCAAGCAAATTTTCCAAAAATTTTTCCCATTAAACATAAGTCAAAGAAAATAAGAAAATGTGAGGTTTTTCACAAGTTTGGTGTTTTAAGCTTTATTTTATGTGCTTTTTAGTGAAAAAAGAGACTCCGCCCACAAACTCTTTTTTGGCGTATTTTGAGTATTTTAATGCAAATTTTCAAAAATTTAAATGTCCATTTATGTGTGTGTGTGTGTGTGTGTGTGTGTGTGTGTGTGTGTGTGTGTGTGTGTGTGTGTGTGTGTGTCCACCTTTGCCCAACCCAACCACAGATAGTCTTTGTTTTGACAGCCGCTATACTGCGCTAAAGCAAGCAGGTTCTATGGTTATCAGCACGTTTTCCCCGATTTGCTGCCTCTACTGCTGCATACCCCCCTCACCTCCCCTCCCCTCCCCTCCCCTCCCCGAAAAATCACCCAAAAAGCCAGAATAAAAGCACAAGTGTTGCGGCGTTCCAACTTTGAAACTGTTCCAGTTTAGCCATGGATTGAAAAGTCAACACATAAGACTCTGCTGTTTGTTGTTTATGTAGCGACGTTTGTTGTACCTCCAAAATGGAAGCAAATTAGTCACGCTTTTCCCGGATGCCGTGTAATTTGTGTGTGAAATCAACACTGTTGTGTGTGTACGTGTGTGTGAGCGTGTGTGTGAGCGTGTGTGTGTGTGTGTGCGAGGGCGTCGACCCTTTCCCCCGCAGCAGCATCAGTGTTGGTAATTACTCTGCATTGGAAGTAAAAAAAAGCGTTAAATCCTGCTTTAGCCGTAAAATGGAGACAATTAGGACGTTAGGCGAGCGAAAAAGGGAGGAAGGTGTGAAAATAAAAGCTGCGAGTGTAAACACACGCTAGCGGAGTCACGTTGTCAAACCACCAATTAGTCACGGGACTAATTGGAAGATGGGTCCAACAAAGGAAACGGATCAGTCACACACGCCCACGCTGGATGAGACACGTTTATTTAGGACACACCTCAAATATTAATACACAGAATGATAACGTCAATATAAACAAGTATCAAAGAACTATAGTTGCATATTACTCACAGTAACAAACGTGTCCGCACCATTCATTACTGCTTAATGTCATGAATTAGGTGTCGCCACGGAAAAACAATCACCTCTTCAATATTGATCAAACCTTTTTATTAGAGATGTCCGATAATGTCAGACTGCCGATATTATTGGCCGATAAATGCTTTAAAATGTAATATCGGAAATTGTCAGTATCGGTTTCAAAAAGTAAAATGTATGACTTTTTAAAACGCCGCTGTGTACGCGGACGTAGGGAGAAGTACGGAGCGCCAATAAACCTTAAAGGCACATAATATCTACGGCTTTTCACACACACGCAAGTGAATGCAAGGCATACTTGGTCAACAGCCATACAGGTCACACTGAGGGCGGCCGTATAAACAACTTTGACACTGTTACCAAATATGCGCCGCACTGTGAACCCACACCGAACAAGAATGACAAACACATTTCGGGAGAACATCCGCACCGTAACACAACATAAACACAACAGAACAAATACCCAGAAGCACTTGCAGCACTAATTGTTCAGGGACGCTACAATATACACCCCCCGATACCCCCTACCCCGCCCCCCCCAACCTTCTCATGCTCTCTCAGGGAGAGGATGTCCCAACTTCCAAGCTGCTGTTTTGAGGCATGTTAAAAAAAATAATGCACTTTGTGACTTAGTTGGACAATATCGGAATATCGGATGTCGGCAAAAAAGCCATTATCGGACATCTCTAATTTTTAACATTCCACACTACAAAATGATACAAGTACGTATGATTGCTGCTGATACCGTATCGCATGAATATATCAGTATCGTTGTCGCCAACAAGGTGACGCTAACAAGGGGTCACTAACTCGGTGCTTGTTGTTGCTAAGAAGGTGTCGCTTACAAGTTGTCGCCAACAAGGTGATGCTAACAAGGGGTCACTAACTAGGTGCTTATTGTCGCTAATTAGGGGTCACTAAATAGGTGCTTGTTGTCGCTAAGAAGTTGTCGCCAACAAGGTGATGCTAACAAGGGGTCACTAACTAGGTGCTTGTTGTTGCTAAGAAGGTGTCGCTAACAAGTTGTCGCCAACAAGGTGATGCTAACAAGGGGTCACTAACTAGGTGCTTATTGTCGCTAATTAGGGGTCACTAAATAGGTGCTTGTTGTCGCCAACAAGGTGATGCTAACAAGGGGTCACTAACTAGGTGCTTGTTGTTGCTAAGAAGGTGTCGCCAACAAGGTGATGCTAACGAGGGGTCACTAACTAGGTGCTTATTGTCGCTAATTAAGGGTCACTAAATAGGTGCTTGTTGTCGCTAAGAAGGTGTTGCTAACAAGTTGTCGCCAACAAGGTGATGCTAACAAGGGGTCACTAACTAGGTGCTTATTGTCGCTAATTAGGGGTCATTAAATAGGTGCTTGTTGTCGCTAACAAGGTGATGCTAACTAGGTGCTTATTGTCGCTAATTGGGGGTCATTAAATAGGTGCTTGTTGTCGCTAACAAGGTGTCACTAACAAGGTGCTTGTTGTCGCTAACAAGGTGTGTGTGGTTGCTAATAAGGCGTTGCTAAACAAGTATCGTTAACTAGATGCATTGTGTCGCTAACAATGTGACGCTAACAAGGAGTCACTAAACAGGTGCTTGTTGTCGTTAACTAGGTGTCGCCAACAAGGTGTTGCTAACCGGGTGACGCTAACCAGGGTTTCACTAAATAGGTGCTTGTTGTCGCTAACAAGGTGTCGCAAACAAGTTGTCGCCAGCAAGGTGACGCTACCAAGGGGTCACTAACGAGATGCTTGTTGTCGCTCACAAGGTGACGCTAACCAGGGTTTCACTAAATAGGTGCTTGTTGTCGCTAACAAGGTGTCGCCAACAAGGAGACGCTACCAAGGGGTCACTAACTAGGTGCTTGTTCTCGCATACAAGGTGTCGCCAACAAGGAGACGCTACCAAGAGGTCACTAACTAGGTGCTTGTTGTCGCTAACAAGGTGACGCTAACCAGGGTTTCACTAAATAGGTGCTTGTTCTCGCTAACAAGGTGTCGCTAAAAAGTTGTCGCCAACAAGGTGATGCTGCCAAGGGGTGACTAACTAGGTGCTTGTTGTCGCTAACAAGGAGTCGCTAACGAGGTGACGCTAACAAGTTGTCGCCAACAAGTTGTCGCCAACAAGGTGACGCTAACAAGGGGTCAATAACTAGGTGCTTGTTGTCGCTAACAAGGTGACGCTAAACAGGGTTTCACTAAATAGGTGCTTGTTCTCGCTAACAAGGTGTCGCTAAAAAGTTGTCGCCAACAAGGTGATGCTGCCAAGGGGTGACTAACTAGGTGCTTGTTGTCGCTAACAAGGAGTCGCTAACAAGGTGACGCTAACAAGTTGTCGCCAACAAGGTGACGCTAACAAGGGGTCAATAACTAGGTGCTTGTTGTCGCTAACAAGGTGACGCTAAACAGGGTTTCACTAAATAGGTGCTTGTTCTCGCTAACAAGGTGTCGCTAAAAAGTTGTCGCCAACAAGGTGATGCTGCCAAGGGGTGACTAACTAGGTGCTTGTTGTCGCTAACGAGGTGACGCTAACGAGTTGTCGCCAACAAGGTGACGCTAACAAGGGGTCAATAACTAGGTGCTTGTTGTCACCAACAAGGTGACGCTAACAAGTTGTCGCCAACAAGTTGTCGCCAACAAGGTGACACTAACAAGGGGTCACTAAGTGCTTGTTGTCGCTAACAAGGTGACACTAAAAAGTTGTCGCCAACAAGGTGACGCTAACAAGGGGTCAATAACTAGGTGCTTGTTGTCACCAACAAGGTGACACTAACAAGTTGTCGCCAACAAGGTGACGCTAACAAGGGGTCAATAACTAGGTGCTTGTTGTCACCAACAAGGTGACACTAACAAGTTGTCGCCAACAAGGTGACGCTAACAAGGGGTCAATAACTAGGTGCTTGTTGTCACCAACAAGGTGACGCTAAGAAGTTGTCGCCAACAAGGTGACACTAACAAGGGGTCACTAAGTGCTTGTTGTCGCTAACAAGGTGACGCTAACAAGTTGTCGCCAACAAGGTGACGCTAACAAGGGGTCAATAACTAGGTGCTTGTTGTCACCAACAAGGTGACACTAACAAGTTGTCGCCAACAAGGTGACGCTAACAAGGGGTCAATAACTAGGTGCTTGTTGTCACCAACAAGGTGACGCTAACAAGTTGTCGCCAACAAGGTGACGCTAACAAGGGGTCACTAAGTGCTTGTTGTCGCTAACAAGGTGACGCTAACAAGGGGTCACTAACTAGGTGCTTGTTGTCGCTAACAAGGTGTCGCTAACAAAGTGACGCTAACAAAGGGTCACTAACTTGGTGCTTGTTGTCGCTAACAAGGGGTCGCTAACAAGGGGTCATTAACAAAGGGTCACTAACTTGGTGCTTGTTGTTGCTAACAAGGTGTGTGTGGTTGCTAACAGGGTGTCGCTAACGAGATTCATGGTGTCGCTAACTAGATGCATGGTGTCGCTAACAAGTTGTAGCTTACAAGGCATGTGTGTGTGTGTGTGTGTGTGTGTGTGTGTAGTTGGGAATAAGGTGTTGCTAACCAAGTGTCGCTAACAAGATTCATGGTGTCGCTAACTAGATGCATGGTGTCGCTAACAAGGTGCAGGTTGTCGCTAACAAGTTGTAGCTTACAAGGTGTATGTGTGTAGTTGCGAATAAGGTGTTGCTAACCAAGTGTCGCTAACAAGATTCATGGTGTCGCTAACTAGATGCATGGTGTCGCTAACAAGGTGCAGGTTGTCGCTAACAAGTTGTAGCTTACAAGGTGTATGTGTGTAGTTGCGAATAAGGTGTTGCTAACCAAGTGTCACTAATAAGATGTGTGTTGTCGCTATAAAAGTGTGTGTTGTCGCTAACTAGGCGTGTTGTCGCTAACAAGGTGTGGCTAAGCAGGTGTGTGTTGTCGTGGCAGGTGATCGAGTGCATCACGCAGGGCCACGTCCTGGACCGCCCCCGCATCTGCCCCAAGGAGGTGTACGACATCATGCTGGGCTGCTGGCAGAGAGAACCCCAGCAGCGACTCAACATCAAGGACATCCAGAAGGTTCTGTTCGCCATGGGGAAAGCCACGCCCGTCTACCTGGACATCCTGGGCTAGGCCCCGCCCACAACCCGCTCCACTGTCGAAGAAACAACAAGGTTTTTTTGGGAAGGACTTAAGTGCCTGCAACACTTTTGGATATAGTGGATATAAAAACACACAAAAAAAAACTTTTACATTTTGTTTACTTGCGTGTGAGCTGTACAGTTTCAAGACTTTCAAGTCCCCCTCCAAAAACCACCGATCCTGAGGAGAAGGGCCATGTAGTAACCAAGACCACCACAGCTAGAACCTCCCCCCGGCTTTTGGTTTGATGAATATATATAGAAATATGACATATATTTTATATTTATTTCCTTTGGTCCAGGTCCTGTTGCGTGCTAAGGGCTGGTCCTCCGCCCCAGACGCCAAACAAACTTTTGGCCCCCGGGGGCCTCCGAGATGGACGCCTTACTTGCACTCTGGGAAAGCAGGAGGAGAGGACCTTCTTCCCCCGCCAGACAAGTGACAAATCTATTTTAATTTCGCAGAAAAAAAACAACAAAAAAAAGAGAAGAATGTACATATTGTAAAGTTTATGTGTCAAAGTTGTGTTAACTTATTGTTTCCCCACACTTTCTTGCACCACTGCGAGCGTACCACGGTCCGCGCGCGCCGTCGCTTTAAGACGGCTTTTCCACGCCAGTCTAGAAAGGCTTTTTTTTTTCTCCCCAATTTTGAGTACAAAGCGCTATTTTTGGTTGCAGGTGTTTTTCGAGAAACGTTCCGCGTTAATAATTCAACGCTCAGCCCGAGACGCTCGCTATCACGTTCTTGAAGAAAACCGCCGCCGACAAACAACAACATTTTTTTTTTTTTTAAAGCAGTATAGCAAAGTTTGTGGTTGTTCATATTTGAGAGACGGCTCCGAAAGTTTGCAGCCGCGCTAAAGCTGCGGAGCGTTACATCCACGACGAGTATTACCAGGGAAATAGTTGTCGTGGTGAAAAGATACTAACTTGTTGCGTCCAAAAAAAAACTTCCATTCCACATTTTAGCTTCTCGTTACGTCCTGTAGAACAATATGGCCCGCGAAACATGTGGAAGGAGGCAATGTTCGGGGGAGACAAGTCCAAACATAGTCGGAGGTAGACCACGTTCGGAGACCTGACTTTGGTATGGATGGTTTGGTTGACGTTGCTTCTCTAAATTCTGTCCTCAACGTCTTCGATAATCAGTTGCAGTTGTCTACATTTTTTTTTTCATTTGTTTGAGAGAAAATGACAACATTTGCCATATGAACTTTCCTAGACTTAAATTGTAATAAAACATCGGAAATTTTACGTTGTTTTTCTGCGCAAAACACCACTTTGACTATGTTTACATGAAGATATGTTCTTTTTATGTTATTGCAGTGGCCTAAAATAACTGGGAAAAGCAGAAAATTGGCTTAAAGTAGAAATATTATGAGAAAACATCGGAAATGTTACGTTGTTTTTCTGCGCAAAACAAACTCTTGCGATATTGCAATTTAGCTACATTGTTCCGGCTACTTCGACTATGTTTACATGAAGCTATGTTCTTTTTATGTTGTTGTAGTGCCCTAAAATAACTCGAAAATGGACTTTAAAGTAGAAATATTACAAGAAAACATCGGAAATGTTGAGAAATTAAGAATTTCTTCCCCCGTAACATCGCAACTTTATTTTGACATTATTGATACATTTCTCAAAACTTTCCTTGCAGATATAGAGTCATGTGTGATTCTGACTTTATTAAAGTGGCTTTTTATAACTCGGAAAACCAGAAAATGTACTTAAAGTAGAAATATTATGAGAAGACATCGGAAATGTTACGTTGTTTTTCTGCGCAAAACAAACTCTTGTGATATTTCAATTTAGCTACATTGTTCCGGCTACTTCGACTATGTTTACATGAAGCTTTGTTCTTTTTATGTTATTGTAGTGCCCTAAAATAACTCGAAAATGGACTTTAAAGTAGAAATATTACAAGAAAACATCGGAAATGTTGAGAAATTAAGAATTTCTTCCATCGTAACTTTTTTCCCCCGTAACATCGCAACTTTATTTTCACATCATTAATACATTTTTCAAAACTTTCCTTGCAGATATTTAGTCATATGAGATTCTGACTTTATTAAAGTGGCTTTTTATAACTCGGAAAACCAGAAAATTTACTTAAAGTGGAAATATTATGAGAAAACATCGGAAATGTTACGTTGTTTTTCTGCGCAAAACAAACTCTTGCGATATTGCAATTTAGCTACATTGTTCCGGCTACTTCGACTATGTTTACATGAAGCTATGTTCTTTTTATGTTATTGTAGTGCCCTAAAATAACTCGAAAATGGACTTTAAAGTAGAAATATTACAAGAAAACATTGGAAATGTTGAGAAATTAAGAATTTCTTCCCCCGTAACATCGCAACTTTATTTTGACATCATTGATGTAAAGTTTATGTGTCAAAGTTGTGTTAACTTATTGTTTCCCCACACTTTCTTGCACCACTGCGAGCGTACCACGGTCCGCGCGCGCCGTCGCTTTAAGACGGCTTTCCCACGCCAGTCTAGAAAGGCTTTTTTTTTCTCCCCAATTTTGAGTACAAAGCGCTATTTTTGGTTGCAGGTGTTTTTCGAGAAACGTTCCGCGTTAATAATTCAACGTGGTCTGTGCTCAGCCCGAGACGCTCGCTATCACGTTCTTGAAGAAAACCGCCGCCGACAAACAACAACATTTTTTTTTTTTTTAAAGCAGTATAGCAAAGTTTGTGGTTGTTCATATTTGAGAGACGGCTCCGAAAGTTTGCAGCCGCGCTAAAGCTGCGGAGCGTTACATCCACGAGTATTACCAGGGAAATAGTTGTCGTGGTGAAAAGATACTAACTTGTTGCGTCCAAAAAAAAACTTCCATTCCACATTTTAGCTTCTCGTTACGTCCTGTAAAACAATATGGCCCGCGAAACACGTGGAAGGAGGCAATGTTTGGGGGAGACAAGTCCAAACATTGTCGGAGGTAGACCACGTTCGGAGACCTGACTTTGGCATGGATGGTTTGGTTGACGTTGCTTCTCTAAATTCTGTCCTCAACGTCTTCGATAATCAGTTGCAGTTGTCTACATTTTTTTTTTCATTTGTTTGAGGGAAAATGACAACATTTGCCATATGAACTTTCCTGGACTAAAGTTGTGAGAAAACATCGGAAATTGTACGTTGTTTTTCTGCGCAAAACACCACTTTGACTATGTTTACATGAAGATATGTTCTTTTTATGTTATTGCAGTGGCCTAAAATAACTGGGAAAAGCAGAAAATTGACTTAAAGTAGAAATATTATGAGAAAACATCGGAAATGTTACGTTGTTTTTCTGCGCAAAACACCACTTTGACTATGTTTACATGAAGATATGTTCTTTTTATGTTATTGCAGTGGCCTAAAATAACTGGGTAAAGCAGAAAATTGACTTAAAGTAGAAATATTATGAAAAAACATCGGAAATGTTACGTTGTTTTTCTGCGCAAAACAAACTCTTGCGATATTGCGATTTAGCTACATTGTTCCGGCTACTTCGACTATGTTTACATGAAGCTATGTTCTTTTTATGTTATTGTAGTGCCCTAAAATAACTCGAAAATGGACTTTAAAGTAGAAATATTACAAGAAAACATCGGAAATGTTGAGAAATTAAGAATTTCTTCCATCGTAACTTTTTTCCCCCCGTAACATCATAACTTTATTTTCACATCATTAATACATTTTTCAAAACTTTCCTTGCAGATATTTAGTCATGTGAGATTCTGACTTTATTAAAGTGGCTTTTTATAATTCGGAAAACCAGAAAATTTACTTAAAGTAGAAATATTATGAAAAAACATCGGAAATGTTACGTTGTTTTTCTGCGCAAAACAAACTCTTGCGATATTGCGATTTAGCTACATTGTTCCGGCTACTTCGACTATGTTTACATGAAGCTATGTTCTTTTTATGTTATTGTAGTGCCCTAAAATAACTCGAAAATGGACTTTAAAGTAGAAATATTACAAGAAAACATCGGAAATGTTGAGAAATTAAGAATTTCTTCCATCGTAACTTTTTCCCCCCCCCCGTAATATCGCAACTTTATTTTCACATCATTAATAAATTTCTCAAAACTTTCCTTGCAGATATTTAGTCATGTGAGATTCTGACTTTAATAAGTGGCTTTTTATAACTCGGAAAAACAGAAAATTTACTTAAAGTAGAAATATTATGAGAAAACATCGTTATTCTGGGGAGGAAAATCTATAATACTACAATTTAGCTACATTGTTCCGGCTACTTCGACTATGTTTACATGAAGCTTTGTTCTTTTTATGTTATTGTAGTGGCTTTATATAACTCGGAAAAGCAGAAAATGGACTTAAAGTAGAAATATTATGAGAAAACATCGGAAATGTTGAGAAATTAAGAATTTCTTCCATCGTAACTTTTTCCCCCTCGTAATATCGCAACTTTATTTTCCCATCATTAATACATTTCTCAAAACTTTCCTTGCAGATATTTAGTCATGTGAGATTCTGACTTTATTAAAGTGGCTTTTTATAACTGGGAAAACCAGAAAATTGACTTAAAGTAGAAATATTATGAGAAAACATCGGAAATGTTACGTTGTTTTTCTGCGCAAAACAAACTCTTGTGATATTTCAATTTAGCTACATTGTTCCGGCTACTTTGACTATTTTTACATGAAGCTATGTTCTTTTTATGTTATTGTAGTGGCCTAAAATAACTCGGAAAAGCAGAAAATGGACTTAAAGTAGAAATGTTATGAGAAAACATCGGAAATGTTGAGAAATTAAGAATTTCTTCCATCGTAACTTTTTTCCCCCGTAACATCGCAAATTTATTTTCACATCATTAATACATTTTTCAAAACTTTCCTTGCAGATATTTAGTCTTGTGAGATTTTGACTTTATTAAAGTGGCTTTTTATAACTCGGAAAACCAGAAAATTTACTTAAAGTGGAAATATTATGAAAAAACATCGGAAATGTTCCGTTGTTTTTCTGCGCAAAACAAACTCTTGCGATATTGCAATTTAGCTACATTGTTCCGGCTACTTCGACTATGTTTACATGAAGCTATGTTCTTTTTATGTTATTGTAGTGCCCTAAAATAACTCGAAAATGGACTTTAAAGTAGAAATATTACAAGAAAACATTGGAAATGTTGAGAAATTAAGAATTTCTTCCCCCGTAACATCGCAACTTTATTTTGACATCATTGATGTAAAGTTTATGTGTCAAAGTTGTGTTAACTTATTGTTTCCCCACACTTTCTTGCACCACTGCGAGCGTACCACGGTCCGCGCGCGCCGTCGCTTTAAGACGGCTTTTCCACGCCAGTCTAGAAAGGCTTTTTTTTTTTCCCCCAATTTTGAGTACAAAGCGCTAATTTTGGTTGCAGGTGTTTTTCGAGAAACGTTCCGCGTTAATAATTCAACGTGGTCTGTGCTCAGCCCGAGACGCTCGCTATCACGTTCTTGAGAGAAACAACAATTTTTTTTTAAAGCAGTATAGCAAAGTTTGTGGTTGTTCATATTTGAGAGACGGCTCCGAAAGTTTGCAGCCGCGCTAAAGCTGCGGAGCGTTACATCCACGAGTATTACCAGGGAAATAGTTGTCGTGGTGAAAAGATACTAACTTGTTGCGTCCAAAAAAAAAACCTTCTTCCATTCCGCATTTTAGCTTCTCGTTACGTCCTGTAGAACAATATGGCCCACGAAACACGTGGAAGGAGGCAATGTTCGGGGGGGACAAGTCCAAACGTTGTCGGAGGTAGACCACGTTCGGAGACCTGACTTTGGTATGGCTGGTTTGGTTGACGTTGCTTCGCTAAATTCTGTCCTCAACGTCTTCGATAATCAGTTGCAGTTGTCTACATTTTTTTTTTCATTTCTTTGAGGGAAAATGACAAAATTTGCCATATGAACTTTCCTGGACTAAAGTTGTGAGAAAACATCGGAAATTGTACGTTGTTTTTCTGCGCAAAACACCACTTTGACTATGTTTACATGAAGATATGTTCTTTTTATGTTACTGCAGTGGCCTAAAATAACTGGGAAAAGCAGAAAATTGACTTAAAGTAGAAATATTATGAAAAAAAATCGGAAATGTTACGTTGTTTTTCTGCGCAAAACAAACTCTTGCGAT
Source organism: Entelurus aequoreus (assembly GCF_033978785.1). Classification (NCBI taxonomy): domain Eukaryota; kingdom Metazoa; phylum Chordata; class Actinopteri; order Syngnathiformes; family Syngnathidae; genus Entelurus; species Entelurus aequoreus. The sequence continues at coordinate 1,778,785 of NC_084732.1, read as the reverse complement.
ATTGCGATTTAGCTACATTGTTCCGGCTACTTCGACTATGTTTACATGAAGCTATGTTCTTTTTATGTTATTGTAGTGCCCTAAAATAACTCGAAAATGGACTTTAAAGTAGAAATATTACAAGAAAACATCGGAAATGTTGAGAAATTAAGAATTTCTTCCCCCGTAACATCGCAACTTTATTTTGACATCAATGATAAATTTCTCAAAACTTTCCTTGCAGATATTTAGTCATGTGAGATTCTGACTTTATTAAAGTGGCTTTTTATAACTCGGAAAACCAGAAAATTGACTTAAAGTAGAAATATTATGAAAAAACATCGGAAATGTTACGTTGTTTTTCTGCGCAAAACAAACTCTTGTGATATTGCAATTTAGCTACATTGTTCCGGCTACTTCGACTATGTTTACATGAAGCTATGTTCTTTTTATGTTATTGTAGTGCCCTAAAATAACTCGAAAATGGACTTTAAAGTAGAAATATTACGAGAAAACATCGGAAATGTTGAGAAATTAAGAATTTCTTCCATCGTAACTTTTTTTCCCCCTTAACATCGCAACTTTATTTTGACATTATTAATACATTTCTCAAAACTTTCCTTGCAGATATTTAGTCATGTGAGATTCTGACTTTATTAAAGTGGCTTTTTATAACTCGGAAAACCAGAAAATGTACTTAAAGTAGAAATATTATGAGAAAACATCGGAAATGTTACGTTGTTTTTCTGCGCAAAACAAACTCTTGTGATATTTCAATTTAGCTACATTGTTCCGGCTACTTTGACTATTTTTACATGAAGCTATGTTCTTTTTATGTTATTGTAGTGGCCTAAAATAACTCGGAAAAGCAGAAAATGGACTTAAAGTAGAAATGTTATGAGAAAACATCGGAAATGTTGAGAAATTAAGAATTTCTTCCATCGTAACTTTTTTCCCCCGTAACATCGCAACTTTATTTTCACATCATTAATACATTTTTCAAAACTTTCCTTGCAGATATTTAGTCTTGTGAGATTTTGACTTTATTAAAGTGGCTTTTTATAACTCAGAAAACCAGAAAATTTACTTAAAGTGGAAATATTATGAAAAAACATCGGAAATGTTCCGTTGTTTTTCTGCGCAAAACAAACTCTTGCGATATTGCAATTTAGCTACATTGTTCCGGCTACTTCGACTATGTTTACATGAAGCTATGTTCTTTTTATGTTATTGTAGTGCCCTAAAATAACTCGAAAATGGACTTTAAAGTAGAAATATTACAAGAAAACATTGGAAATGTTGAGAAATTAAGAATTTCTTCCCCCGTAACATCGCAACTTTATTTTGACATCATTGATGTAAAGTTTATGTGTCAAAGTTGTGTTAACTTATTGTTTCCCCACACTTTCTTGCACCACTGCGAGCGTACCACGGTCCGCGCGCGCCGTCGCTTTAAGACGGCTTTTCCACGCCAGTCTAGAAAGGCTTTTTTTTTTCTCCCCAATTTTGAGTACAAAGCGCTATTTTTGGTTGCAGGTGTTTTTCGAGAAACGTTCCGCGTTAATAATTCAACGTGGTCTGTGCTCAGCCCGAGACGCTCGCTATCACGTTCTTGAAGAAAACCGCCGCCGACAAACAATAACATTTTTTTTTTTTTTAAAGCAGTATAGCAAAGTTTGTGGTTGTTCATATTCGAGAGACGGCTCCGAAAGTTTGCAGCCGCGCTAAAGCTGCGGAGCGTTACATCCACGAGTATTACCAGGGAAATAGTTGTCGTGGTGAAAAGATACTAACTTGTTGCGTCCAAAAAAAAACTTCCATTCCACATTTTAGCTTCTCGTTACGTCCTGTAGAACAATATGGCCCGCGAAACATGTGGAAGGAGGCAATGTTCGGGGGAGACAAGTCCAAACATTGTCGGAGGTAGACCACGTTCGGAGACCTGACTTTGGCATGGATGGTTTGGTTGACGTTGCTTCTCTAAATTCTGTCCTCAACGTCTACAATAATCAATTGCAGTTGTCTACATTTTTTTTTTCATTTGTTTGAGGGAAAATGACAAAATTTGCCATATGAACTTTCCTAGACTTAAATTGTAATAAAACATCGGAAATGTTACGTTGTTTTTCTGCGCAAAACACCACTTTGACTGTGTTTACATGAAGATATGTTCTTTTTATGTTATTGCAGTAGCCTAAAATAACTGGGAAAAGCAGAAAATTGGCTTAAAGTAGAAATATTGTGAGAAAACATCGGAAATGTTACGTTGTTTTTCTGCGCAAAACAAACTCTTGCGATATTGCGATTTAGCTACATTGTTCCGGCTACTTCGACTATGTTTACATGAAGCTATGTTCTTTTTATGTTATTGTAGTGCCCTAAAATAACTCGAAAATGGACTTTAAAGTAGAAATATTACAAGAAAACATCGGAAATGTTGAGAAATTAAGAATTTCTTCCCCCGTAACATCGCAACTTTATTTTGACATCAATGATACATTTCTCAAAACTTTCCTTGCAGATATTTAGTTATGTGAGATTCTGACTTTATTAAAGTGGCTTTTTATAACTCGGAAAACCAGAAAATTGACTAAAAGTAGAAATATTATGAAAAAACATCGGAAATGTTACGTTGTTTTTCTGCGCAAAACAAACTCTTGCGATATTGCAATTTAGCTACATTGTTCCGGCTACTTCGACTATGTTTACATGAAGCTATGTTCTTTTTATGTTATTGTAGTGCCCTAAAATAACTCGAAAATAGAATTTAAAGTAGAAATATTACAAGAAAACATCGGAAATGTTGAGAAATTAAGAATTTCTTCCATCGTAACTTTTTTTCCCCCGTAACGTCGCAACTTTATTTTGACATTGATAAATTTCTCAAAACTTTCCTTGCAGATATTTAGTCATGTGAGATTCTGACTTTATTAAAGTGGCTTTTTATAACTCGGAAAACCAGAAAATGTACTTAAAGTAGAAATATTATGAGAAAACATCGTTATTCTGGGGAGGAAAATCTCATAATATTACAATTTAGGTACATTGTTCCGGCTACTTCGACTATGTTCACATGAAGCTTTGTTCTTTTTATGTTATTGTAGTAGCTTTATATAACTCGGAAAACCAGAAAATGGACTTAAAGTAGAAATATTATGAGAAAACATTGGAAATGTTGAGAAATGAACAATTTCTTCCATGGTAACTTTCTTCCCCCCGTAACATTGCAACTTTATTTTCACATCATTAATACATTTTTCAAAACTTTCCTTGCAGATATTTAGTCATGTGAGATTCTGACTTTATTAAAGTGGCTTTTTATAACTCGGAAAAGCAGAAAATTGACTTAAAGTGGAAATATTATGAAAAAACATCGGAAATGTTACGTTGTTTTTCTGCGCAAAACAAACTCTTGCGATATTGCGATTTAGCTACATTGTTCCGGCTACTTCGACTATGTTTACATGAAGCTATGTTCTTTTTATGTTATTGTAGTGCCCTAAAATAACTCGAAAATGGACTTTAAAGTAGAAATATTACAAGAAAACATCGGAAATGTTGAGAAATTAAGAATTTCTTCCCCCGTAACATCGCAACTTTATTTTGACATCATTGATAAATTTCTCAAAACTTTCCTTGCAGATATTTAGTCATGTGAGATTCTGACTTTATTAAAGTGGCTTTTTATAACTCGGAAAAACAGAAAATTTACTTAAAGTAGAAATATTATGAAAAAAAATCGGAAATGTTACGTTGTTTTTCTGCGCAAAACAAACTCTTGCGATATTGCAATTTAGCTACATTGTTTCGGCTACTTCGACTATGTTTACATGAAGCTATGTTCTTTTTATGTTATTGTAGTGCCCTAAAATAACTTGAAAATGGACTTTAAAGTAGAAATATTACGAGAAAACATCGGAAATGTTGAGAAATTAAGAATTTCTTCCATCGTAACTTTTTTCCCCCCGTAACATCATAACTTTATTTTGACATCATTAATACATTTCTCAAAACTTTCCTTGCAGATATTTAGTCATGTGAGATTCTGACTTTATTAAAGTGGCTTTTTATAATTCGGAAAACCAGAAAATTTACTTAAAGTAGAAATATTATGAAAAAACATCGGAAATGTTACGTTGTTTTTCTGCGCAAAACAAACTCTTGCGATATTGCGATTTAGCTACATTGTTCCGGCTACTTCGACTATGTTTACATGAAGCTATGTTCTTTTTATGTTATTGTAGTGCCCTAAAATAACTCGAAAATGGACTTTAAAGTAGAAATATTATGAGAAAACATCGGAAATGTTGAGAAATTAAGAATTTCTTCCCCCGTAACATCGCAACTTTATTTTGACATCAATGATAAATTTCTCAAAACCTTCCTTGCAGATATTTAGTCATGTGAGATTCTGACTTTATTAAAGTGGCTTTTTATAACTCGGAAAACCAGAAAATTGACTTAAAGTAGAAATATTATGAGAAAACATCGGAAATGTTACGGTTTTTTTCTGCGCAAAACAAACTCTTGTGATATTGCAATTTAGCTACATTGTTCCGGCTACTTCGACTATGTTTACATGAAGCTTTGTTCTTTTTATGTTATTGTAGTGCCCTAAAATAACTCGAAAATGGACTTTAAAGTAGAAATATTACAAGAAAACATCGGAAATGTTGAGAAATTAAGAATTTCTTCCATCGTAACTTTTTTCCCCCGTAACATCGCAACTTTATTTTCACATCATTAATACATTTTTCAAAACTTTCCTTGCAGATATTTAGTCATATGAGATTCTGACTTTATTAAAGTGGCTTTTTATAACTCGGAAAACCAGAAAATTTACTTAAAGTGGAAATATTATGAGAAAACATCGGAAATGTTATTTTGTTTTTCTGCGCAAAACAAACTCTTGCGATATTGCAATTTAGCTACATTGTTCCGGCTACTTCGACTATGTTTACATGAAGCTATGTTCTTTTTATGTTATTGTAGTGCCCTAAAATAACTCGAAAATGGACTTTAAAGTAGAAATATTATGAGAAAACATCGTTATTCTGGGGAGGAAAATCTCATAATATTACAATTTAGCTACATTGTTCCGGCTACTTCGACTATGTTTACATGAAGCTTTGTTCTTTTTATGTTATTGTAGTGGCTTTATATAACTCGGAAAACCAGAAAATGGACTTAAAGTAGAAATATTATGAGAAAACATAGGAAATGTTGAGAAATTAACTATTTCTTCCATCGTAACCCCCCCCCCCCCCCCCCCCGTAATATCGCAACTTTATTTTCACATCATTAATAAATTTCTCAAAACTTTCCTTGCAGATATTTAGTCATGTGAGATTCTGACTTTATTAAAGTGGCTTTTTATAACTCGGAAAACCAGAAAATTTACTTAAAGTAGAAATATTATGAGAAAACATCGTTATTCTGGGGAGGAAACTCTCATAATACTACAATTTAGCTACATTGTTCCGGCTACTTCGACTATGTTTACATGAAGCTTTGTTCTTTTTATGTTATTGTAGTGGCTTTATGTAACTCGGAAAACCAGAAAATTTACTTAAAGTAGAAATATTACAAGAAAACATCGGAAATGTTGAGAAATTAAGAATTTCTTCCATCGTAACTTTTTTCCCCCCGTAACATCGCAACTTTATTTTCACATCATTAATACATTTCTCAAAACTTTCCTTGCAGATATTTAGTCATGTGAGATTCTGACTTTATTAAAGTGGCTTTTTATAACTCGGAAAACCAGAAAATTGACTTAAAGTAGAAATATTATGACAAAACATCGGAAATGTTACGTCGTTATTCTGGGGAGGAAAATCTCATAATATTACAATTTAACTACATTGTTCCGGCTACTTCGACTATGTTTACATGAAGCTATGTTCTTTTTATGTTATTGTAGTGGCCTAATATAACTCGAAAAAACCAGAAAATGGACTTAAATTAGAAATGTTAGTGGAAAACATCGGAAATGTTGAGAAATTAAGAATTTCTTCCATCGTAACTTTTTTTCCCCCTTAACATCGCAACTTTATTTTGACATTATTAATACATTTCTCAAAACTTTCCTTGCAGATATTTAGTCATGTGAGATTCTGACTTTATTAAAGTGGCTTTTTATAACTCGGAAAACCAGAAAATTGACTTAAAGTAGAAATATTATGAGAAAACATCGGGAATGTTACGTCGTTATTCTGGGGAGGAAAATCTCATAATATTACAATTTAACTACATTGTTCCGGCTACTTCGACTATGTTTACATGAAGCTATGTTCTTTTTATGTTATTGTAGTGGCCTAATATAACTCGAAAAACCAGAAAATGGACTTAAATTAGAAATGTTAGTGGAAAACATCGGATTCTGACTTTATTAAAGTGGCTTTTTATAACTCGGAAAACCAGAACATTTACTTAAAGTAGAAATATTGTGAGAAAACATCGGAAATGTTACGTTGTTTTTCTGCGCAAAACAAACTCTTGCGATATTGCAATTTAGCTACATTGTTCCGGCTACTTCGACTATGTTTACATGAAGCTATGTTCTTTTTATGTTATTGTAGTGCCCTAAAATAACTCGAAAATGGACTTTAAAGTAGAAATATTACAAGAAAACATCGGAAATGTTGAGAAATTAAGAATTTCTTCCCCCGTAACATCGCAACTTTATTTTCACATCATTAATACATTTTTCAAAACTTTCCTTGCAGATATTTAGTCATGTGAGATTTTGACTTTATTAAAGTGGCTTTTTATAACTCGGAAAACCAGAAAATTTACTTAAAGTAGAAATATTATGAGAAAACATCGTTATTCTGGGGAGGAAAATCTCATAATATTACAATTTAGCTACATTGTTCCGGCTACTTCGACTATGTTCACATGAAGCTTTGTTCTTTTTATGTTATTGTAGTAGCTTTATATAACTCGGAAAAGCAGAAAATGGACTTAAAGTAGAAATATTATGAGAAAACATCGGAAATGTTGAGAAATTAAGAATTTCTTCCATCGTAACTTTTTTTCCCCCGTAACATCGCAACTTTATTTTCACATCATTTATACATTTTTCAAAACTTTCCTTGCAGATATTTAGTCATGTGAGATTTTGACTTTATTAAAGTGGCTTTTTTTAACTCGGAAAACCAGAAAATTGACTTAAAGTGGAAATATTATGAAAAAACATCGGAAATGTTACGTTGTTTTTCTGCGCAAAACAAACTCTTGCGATATTGCTACATTGTTCCGGCTACTTCGACTATGTTTACATGAAGCTATGTTCTTTTTATGTTATTGTAGTGCCCTAAAATAACTCGAAAATGGACTTTAAAGTAGAAATATTACAAGAAAACATCGGAAATGTTGAGAAATTAAGAATTTCTTCCATCGTAACTTTTTTCCCCCGTAACATCGCAACTTTATTTTCACATCATTAATACATTTTTCAAAACTTTCCTTGCAGATATTTAGTCATATGAGATTCTGACTTTATTAAAGTGGCTTTTTATAACTCGGAAAACCAGAAAATTTACTTAAAGTGGAAATATTATGAGAAAACATCGGAAATGTTATTTTGTTTTTCTGCGCAAAACAAACTCTTGCGATATTGCAATTTAGCTACATTGTTCCGGCTACTTCGACTATGTTTACATGAAGCTATGTTCTTTTTATGTTATTGTAGTGCCCTAAAATAACTCGAAAATGGACTTTAAAGTAGAAATATTATGAGAAAACATCGTTATTCTGGGGAGGAAAATCTCATAATATTACAATTTAGCTACATTGTTCCGGCTACTTCGACTATGTTTACATGAAGCTTTGTTCTTTTTATGTTATTGTAGTGGCTTTATATAACTCGGAAAACCAGAAAATGGACTTAAAGTAGAAATATTATGAGAAAACATAGGAAATGTTGAGAAATTAACTATTTCTTCCATCGTAACCCCCCCCCCCCCCCCGTAATATCGCAACTTTATTTTCACATCATTAATAAATTTCTCAAAACTTTCCTTGCAGATATTTAGTCATGTGAGATTCTGACTTTATTAAAGTGGCTTTTTATAACTCGGAAAACCAGAAAATTTACTTAAAGTAGAAATATTATGAGAAAACATCGTTATTCTGGGGAGGAAACTCTCATAATACTACAATTTAGCTACATTGTTCCGGCTACTTCGACTATGTTTACATGAAGCTTTGTTCTTTTTATGTTATTGTAGTGGCTTTATGTAACTCGGAAAACCAGAAAATTTACTTAAAGTAGAAATATTACAAGAAAACATCGGAAATGTTGAGAAATTAAGAATTTCTTCCATCGTAACTTTTTTCCCCCCGTAACATCGCAACTTTATTTTCACATCATTAATACATTTCTCAAAACTTTCCTTGCAGATATTTAGTCATGTGAGATTCTGACTTTATTAAAGTGGCTTTTTATAACTCGGAAAACCAGAAAATTGACTTAAAGTAGAAATATTATGACAAAACATCGGAAATGTTACGTCGTTATTCTGGGGAGGAAAATCTCATAATATTACAATTTAACTACATTGTTCCGGCTACTTCGACTATGTTTACATGAAGCTATGTTCTTTTTATGTTATTGTAGTGGCCTAATATAACTCGAAAAAACCAGAAAATGGACTTAAATTAGAAATGTTAGTGGAAAACATCGGAAATGTTGAGAAATTAAGAATTTCTTCCATCGTAACTTTTTTTCCCCCTTAACATCGCAACTTTATTTTGACATTATTAATACATTTCTCAAAACTTTCCTTGCAGATATTTAGTCATGTGAGATTCTGACTTTATTAAAGTGGCTTTTTATAACTCGGAAAACCAGAAAATTGACTTAAAGTAGAAATATTATGAGAAAACATCGGGAATGTTACGTCGTTATTCTGGGGAGGAAAATCTCATAATATTACAATTTAACTACATTGTTCCGGCTACTTCGACTATGTTTACATGAAGCTATGTTCTTTTTATGTTATTGTAGTGGCCTAATATAACTCGAAAAACCAGAAAATGGACTTAAATTAGAAATGTTAGTGGAAAACATCGGATTCTGACTTTATTAAAGTGGCTTTTTATAACTCGGAAAACCAGAACATTTACTTAAAGTAGAAATATTGTGAGAAAACATCGGAAATGTTACGTTGTTTTTCTGCGCAAAACAAACTCTTGCGATATTGCAATTTAGCTACATTGTTCCGGCTACTTCGACTATGTTTACATGAAGCTATGTTCTTTTTATGTTATTGTAGTGCCCTAAAATAACTCGAAAATGGACTTTAAAGTAGAAATATTACAAGAAAACATCGGAAATGTTGAGAAATTAAGAATTTCTTCCCCCGTAACATCGCAACTTTATTTTCACATCATTAATACATTTTTCAAAACTTTCCTTGCAGATATTTAGTCATGTGAGATTTTGACTTTATTAAAGTGGCTTTTTATAACTCGGAAAACCAGAAAATTTACTTAAAGTAGAAATATTATGAGAAAACATCGTTATTCTGGGGAGGAAAATCTCATAATATTACAATTTAGCTACATTGTTCCGGCTACTTCGACTATGTTCACATGAAGCTTTGTTCTTTTTATGTTATTGTAGTAGCTTTATATAACTCGGAAAAGCAGAAAATGGACTTAAAGTAGAAATATTATGAGAAAACATCGGAAATGTTGAGAAATTAAGAATTTCTTCCATCGTAACTTTTTTTCCCCCGTAACATCGCAACTTTATTTTCACATCATTTATACATTTTTCAAAACTTTCCTTGCAGATATTTAGTCATGTGAGATTTTGACTTTATTAAAGTGGCTTTTTTTAACTCGGAAAACCAGAAAATTGACTTAAAGTGGAAATATTATGAAAAAACATCGGAAATGTTACGTTGTTTTTCTGCGCAAAACAAACTCTTGCGATATTGCTACATTGTTCCGGCTACTTCGACTATGTTTACATGAAGCTATGTTCTTTTTATGTTATTGTAGTGCCCTAAAATAACTCGAAAATGGACTTTAAAGTAGAAATATTACAAGAAAACATCGGAAATGTTGAGAAATTAAGAATTTCTTCCATCGTAACTTTTTTTCCCCCGTAACATCGCAACTGTATTTTGACATCATTGATAAATTTCTCAAAGCTTTCCTTGCAGATATTTGGTCATGTGAAATTATGATTTTATTGTAACTGGCTTTATATAACTCGGAAAACCAGAAAATGGACTTAATGTAAAAATGTCACGAGAAAACATCGGAAATGCTACGTTGTTATTCTGGGGGGGAAAAAATCTCGTAATATTAAAATATAGCTACATAGTTCCAGCTACTTCTTCTTTGTTTACATAAAGCTATGTTATTTTTTTTGTCACATTCCGATTTTAATCTCTTTATCTTTGAGTAGTTAAGAATGTATTACATCGTAATTTTTTTCCCCCCGTAATATTGCAACTTTATTTTCACATCATTGATTAAATTCTCAAAACTTTCCTTGCAGATATGAAATTATGACTTCATAAAAGTGGCTTTTTATAACTCGGAAAACCAGAAAATGGACTTAAAGTAGAAATATTATCAGAAAACATAGGAAATCTTACGTTTTTATTCAGGGAGGAAAAATCTCGTAATATTAAAATTTAGCTACATTGTTCCAGCTACTACTTCTTTGTTTACATAAAACTATGTTCTTTTTATGTCACATTCCGATTATAATCTCTTTATCTTTGAGAAGTTAAGAATTTCTTCCATCGTAATTTTTTTTTTTGCTGTAACATCATAACTTTATTTTCACGTCATTGATACATTTGTCAAAACTTTGCTTGCAGATATTTAGTCATTTGAAATTATGATTTTATTGTACTGTCTTAATATAACTCGGAAAACCAGAAAATGGACTTAATGTAAAAATGTCACGAGAAAACATCGGAAATGTTACGTTGTTATTCCGGGGGGGGGGGAATCGTAATATTAAATTATAGCTTCGTTTACATAAAGCTATGTTCTTGTTATGTCACATTCCGATTTTAATCTCAGACCCTGAAAGTCCTGATTAAGTTTACTGTCATGTTTGTTTTTGTCTTCTCGTTTGTTTTTACTTTTGAAAAAGGAAGTTAGCCACGTACAAACTCGACCCGTCCCCGTGAAGCCGCTAGCCAGCTGACTCCGCCGGGACTAAACAAACCAGATTAGCCGCTAATTAGCCGACTTTCCACCAGCTGCGAGATGATATTTGTTCTCTTTAATTCCGCGGATCCAAGGTCGCTGCCTCACTTTGCTTCCAGTTCATTAAAAAGCCGCTGGATGCTCTCAATCAAAAGGCTTTTTGATGCTTCCCGTTTCGCGGATAAATTCCCCCAAAATGTCAGACTGGAGAGTACTTTATCGCGAGCATCGCCGCTTGTCCTTCTCGCTTATTTCCCTCTTTATCAGCGCCGCACCACTCAAAAGTCCTCGCCGTCGTGGCCTTTAGCGCAGCGGGCGACGAGAAACTGATAAAAACGAGCACAGACTTGAATTTATCCCCCCCAAAAAAATTCCTCGCAACGTTGACTCCCAGTAAAGTAATCTGCGCCAACAGGTGGCGCCTGTAAGCCTCTCTGTACCAATTATGGTCTGTCACGTATGGAAATATGCTAGCATAACGGAAGGGGGCGGAGCTTCAGGAGACTACGAAGCATGCTTACGTCATTTCCGGCCCCGTTCACAGCAACGTGAGTATTTTTTTAAACGCTCGTTCCGGTTATCCAGGTCAAGATGGCCGGCCAAAAAAAAATGTGTAATTCAAATTTTACGAGAAATAGTTCAACAGTTTAAAAAAAATACTGGCTACGCTTTGTGGCGTTGTATACATGCTGCAATACATTTTTGTGTCGTCACTTCATCGCCATGGTTACCAAGGAGTGTTCGGGCCACGCAAACATTTTTCAGTGTTTCCGAAAATAAAAATGATATTACCCGGTAAAATTCAGATATTACTATATCTTTGTCAATATGAATGACTTTTGTTCATCGTAAATGTATTAAAAAAAAATACTACTTCATTTTAGTAAATTACGACTTTAATCTGGTGAAATTACGTTTTCTTCTTCATGTTACGACAATTTCATTGCGTTGTTACGCAGTAAAATTCTGGTAATATTGCTACTTAGTTTTTTTTTTCCAAAATGAATGACTTTTACTTATCATAAATGTATTAAAAAAAATACTACTTCATTTGAGTAAATTACGACTTTAATCTGGTAAAATGATGACGTTTTCTTCTTCATGTTACGACAATTGTGTTGTGATATTACTCAGTAAAATTCTGGTAATATTGTTACTTAATTTTATTTTTTCCCAAAACGAATGAATTTTATTTATCATACATTTATTTAAAATAAAAAAAATACTGCTTCATTTTAGTGGATTACGACTTTAATCTGGTGAAATGACGTTTTCTTCTTCATGTTACGACAATTTCATTGTGTTATTGCGCAGTAAAATTCTGGTAATATTGCTACGTAGATTATTTTCCTAAATATATGACTTTTATTTATCATAAATTTATTTAAAATAAAAAAAATACTACTTCATTCTAGTTAATTACGACTTTAATCTGGTGAAATTATGTTTTCTTCTTCATGTTACGACAATTTAATTGTGTTATTACGCAGTAAAATACTGGTAATATTGCTACTTAGTTTTTTTTTCCAAATGAATGACTTTTATTCATCATGAATGTATTAAAAAAAATACTTCTTCATTTTAGTAAATTACGACGTTAATCTGGTAAAATGATGATGTTTTCTTCTTCATGTTACGACAATTGTGTTGTGATATTACTCAGTAAAATTCTGGTAATATTGTTACTTAATTTTATTTTTTCCCAAAACGAATGACTTTTATTTATCTTACATTTATTTAAAATAAAAAAAATACTGCTTCATTCTAGTTAATTACGACTTTAATCTGGTGAAATTACGTTTTCTTCTTCATGTTACGACAATTTCATTGTGTTATTACGCAGTAAAATTCTGGTAATATTGCTACTTTTTTTTTTTTTTCAAAATGAATGACTTTTATTCATCATAAATGTATTTAAAAAAATACTACTTCATTTGAGTAAATTACGACGTTAATCTGGTGAAATGATGACGTTTTCTTCTTCATGTTACGACAATTGTGTTCTGATATTACTTAGTAAAATTCTGGTAATATTGTTACTTAATTTTATTTTTCCCCAAACAAATGACTTTTATTTATCATGCATTTATTTAAAATTAAAAAAATCCTGCTTCATTTTAGTCTATTACGACTTTAATTTGGTGAAAAGTCGTTTTCTTCTTCATGTTACGACAATTTCATTGTGTTATTACGCAGTAAAATTCTGGTAATATTGCTACTTGTTTTTTTTTCCAAAATTAATGACTTTTATTCATCATAAATGTATTAAAAAAATACTGATTCATTTGAGTAAATTATGACTTTGATCTGGTAAAAATTATGAAGTTTTCTTCTTCATGTTACGACAATTGTGTTCTGATATTACTTAGTAAAATTCTGGTAATATTGTTACTTAATTTTATTTTTCCAAAAAAGGAATGACTTTTATTTATCTTACATTTATTTAAAATTAAAAAAAATACTGCTTTATTTTAGTGAATTACGACTTTAATCTGGTGAAATGACGTTTTCTTCTTCATGTTACGACAATTTCATTGTGTTATTACGCAGTAAAATTCTGGTAATATTGCTACTTAGTTTTTTTTTTCAAAATGAATGACTTTTATTCATCATAAATGTATTAAAAAAAATACTGATTCATTTGAGTAAATTACAACTTTAATCTGGTAAAAATGATGACGTTTTCTTCTTCATGTTACGACAATTGTGTTGTGATATTATTCAGTAAAATTCTGGTAATATTGTTACTTAATTTTATTTTTTCCAAAAACGAATGACTTTTATTTATCATACATTTATTTAAAATAAAAAAAATACTGCTTCATTTTAGTGGATTACGACTTTAATCTGGTGAAATTACGTTTTCTTCTTCATGTTACGACAATTTCATTGTGTTATTGCGCAGTAAAATTCTAGTAATATTGCTACTTAGTTTTTTTTGCAAAATGAATGACTTTTCTTCATCATTATTATTATTATTATATTTAAAAAAAATACTACTTCATTTGAGTAAATTACGACGTTAATCTGGTAAAATGATGACGTTTTCTTCTTCATGTTACGACAATTGTGTTCTGATATTACTTAGTAAAATGCTGGTAATATTGTTACTTAATTTTATTTTTCCCCAAAACGAATGACTTTTATTTATCTTACATTTATTTAAAATTAAAAAAAATCGTAATTCATTTTAGTGAATTACGACATTAATCTGGTGAAATTACGTTTTCTTCTTCATGTTACAACAATTGCATTGTGTTATTACGCAGTAAATTTTGCTACTTAATTTTTTTCCCAAAATGAATAACTTTTGTTCATCATAAATCTATTAAAAAAAAAAAAAAACTATCGGTAATCAATTTGAGTAAATTACGACTTGGATCTGGTAAAATTATGACGTTTTTTTCTTTGTTACAATTTCATTGTGTTATTACACGGAAAAATTCTGGAAATTTTGCTACTTAATTTTTTCCCCAAAATGAATAACTTTTGTGTATCATAGAACTATTTTAAAAAAAATAATAAGAAGAATTCATTTGAGTAAATTACGACTTTGATCTGGTGAAATGATGACGTTTTCTTCTTCATGTTACGACAATTTTACTGTGAGAGTACGCAGTAATATTGCCACCTATTTTTTTTCTAAAATACTGTATATGACTTTTATTTATCATACATTTATTGAAAAAGAAAAAAATACTACTCCATTTTAGTAAATTACAACTTTAATCTGGTGAAATTATGACGTTTTCTTCTTCGTTACTTTTTTTTCGTGTTATTACGCGGTAAAATTCTGGAAATTTTGCTACTTCATTTTTTTCCCAAAATGAAGAACTTTAGTTCATCATAAATCTATTTAAAAAAATAAAAATAAATAATAATTCATTTGAGTAAATTACGACTTTGATCTGGTGAAATTATGACGTTTTCTTCTTCATGTTACGACAATTTTGCTGTGAGATTGCGCAAAAATATGACTTATTTATCATACATTTATTGAAAAGAAATAATACTACTTCAGTTTAGTAAATTGCAACTTTAATCTGGTGAAATAATAACATTTTAATCTGTTCATGGCGTGGCCCTAGTACTCCTTGGTACTCCTTGGTACTCCTCGGTACTCTTTGTTACGTACTGTACGTTACATGGACTTTGTGCATCGATGGCGTCGACTAAACGTTGACACACACACACACACACACACACACACACACACGCTGGCAGCACTGAAAGACTTGGGGACATGTACTGTTCATGGGTTTGCAATCATTTTCAGGGTAAAACCACGTTCCTGCTTTTTCCTTTTCCCGGAGGAACTAACGCGACACTTTTATGATTTTTGCTTTTCTTCTGTGGGAGCAAACGTTGACGACGGTTATGATGATGATGATGTACATGCTAACAATATGGAAATGTGCGCTACAGTATATACAGTAAGACTCCATCATAGATCTTTGTATTCATGTGACTCTCTTAAGAAAATGTCTTCAAACAATCACGTGACTTCTGTCCTGTCTTCTCAATCTCTTCTGCAAGCAAACGCCATTCACGGGCTTCACTACATGTCCGAAAATGACGCTGATCTCCATTATCGACATCGGTTGTTTTAACTTTCTACTTGACTTTCTCAATGATTAGCTTTTTTTTTCATGCTTTTTTCTACTCAAAGTTAGCCACAGACAAGAATCCTATTGGTTTTGAAAGCAGGTGTGCTCGTCTTAACCGTTAATAATTAGTTTTAGTGTGCAAGCATCCTATTGAATGATTTAGATGTAGTGTAAGAAGAAAAAAAAAATCATAAAGAAAAAAATGTATATGGGGGAAAAAAATAAAGAAAAGTACAAAAAATAAATAAATATATAAATAAATGGAAATAAAGAAAGAAAAGTAGAAAAAAAATTAATAGAAAAAAAATATTTTGAAAAGAGGCGCCGGAAGTTGGCAGACCCGTCAGCGATCCTGTTCTGTCTCCCTGTAATGTTTGATCCTGTTCTGTCTCCCTGTAATGTTTGTCTGATCTTGAATGGGATTGTGCTGAAAATTTTAATTTCCCCTTCGGGGATTAATAAAGTTTTTCTGATTTCTAATTCTCATTCTGATATATAAATAAAAAAAATAAATAGAAAAAAAAATTAAAAGGGAAAAAATAAATAAAAGAAAAGTGGAAAAAATAAATAAATGGGAAAAATTAAAAGGGAAATAAAGAAAGAAAAGTAGAGAAAAAAAAAGGTATTTCAAAAAATACATGGCAAATAATTAAAAGAGAAAACAATAAAGAAAAGTAGAAAACAAATAGGAAGAAAAAAAATGAAAATAAATATAAAATAAATAAACGGGGAAAAATTAAAAGGGACAGAAGAAAGAAACAGAAAAAAAGGTCCAAATGTTGACAGGTAGGTTTTTGGGTTCCTTCCAAATTATCTTAATGTGTCAGACCAAGCACCCTATTGATTTTGAATTATTTCAGATCTAATTGAGTAAAATTTGAAAAAAAAAAAAAAGAATGAATACATTTTTAAAAAGTGGTAAATTTAGGCTTAGGCTGTTGTCCCCGCGACCCGACCTCGGATAAGCGGAAGAAGATGGATGGATGGTAAACTTATTGATATAAAAAGAAAGAATAAACAGAATAGTCTAAATGTTGACTTGTTTGTTTTTTTAAGGTTTCTTTTAAATTCTCTTAAAACAGTATTATGAAATATTAGTATTCATTATTTCAGTTCTAAAATAGTCTTGTATAAAAATTACAAATACAAAATTAATACATGAAATAGGAAAAATTAATTAATCAACAGGAAAGAAAAATGGGGATACAAGGAAATATAAATAAATACATTTTTAAGTTCCTTTAAATTTTCTTAATACGCCCAAAGCAAGCACCCTATTGATTTTGTGTTCCATCCTACAAGAAACAAAGACTAGTTGCTGAGGTGGAAGATGGAAATGTTCCTCTTCATCTCGTTCAATCTTTCATGAATTATAACCCTGCCTATTGGTTTTGAATCACACCCAATACGTATTCCAGGTTCAAAGGTCAAGGAGAAGGTTGAGAGGTTACTCTCATGTGCTCAGATGAACACATGCATCAGTGTCGGAGCAAGCATTCTATTGGTTTTGAACAATGTCGGATCAAATACTGCTGATGTCTTTCAAGTTTGTGTCCAAATGTGAAGTGCGAGCTTTTATAGCTGAGAGTCTCACTTATGGCTGCTTCACACCGACGACGCTTGCCGCGCTTTAAAGCCGCGAGCAAAGCGCCGTCATTTTTAGTCAATTTTTCCACGAATATCCCGATCTCCGAAGTAATGTTATGCTTTGATACGCTCTGATACGAATTAGTTGCCGCTTTGTTACCGTTCCTCACGATTTGATCCCGCTTTGATACGCTTTAAATCACGCTTTGATACGTTTTATTACGCTTTATTGAACTTTATTATGCTTTGATGCGATCCTGACGCTTTAAATCAGGCTCTGACACAATTATCAAGCTCTGTTGTGCATTGTTACAACAAAAATAAGAAAAAAATGTGAAAAACTCAGTATACTGTTTTCCACACATTTTTTATATTCATTTATTTTTTCAATTTCTCTTTTTTTTCCGTTATATTATGTTTATTATTTATTATGTTTTATATCTTAATTTCTTTTATTTCGTTGTCATCTTTATAAATATCTATCTTTCATTTCTTATGCTAGTTGACAATAATAAAAGGCATTTCTTTTATTTTTTATATTCATTTATTTTTTCAATGTCTCTTTTTTTTTCCTTATATTATGTTTTATATCTTCATTTCTTTGTCATCTTAATAAATATTTATCTTTAATTTCTTATGCTAGTTGACAATAATAAAAGGCATTTCTTAATTTTTTTATATTCATTTATTTTTTCAATTTCTCTTTTTTTTCCGTTATATTATGTTTTATATCTTCATTTCTTTTATTTCTTTGTCATCTTAATAAATATCTATCTTTCATTTCTTATGCTAGTTGACAACAATAAAAGGCATTTCTTTTATTTTTTATATTCATTTATTTTTTCAATTTCTCTTTTTTCGTTATATTATGTTTTATATCTTCATTTCTTTTAATTCGTTGTCATCTTAATAAATATCTATCTTTCATTTCTTATGCTAGTTGACAACAATAAAAGGCATTTCTTTTATTTTTTATATTCATTTATTTTTTCAATTTCTCTTTTTTTCGTTATATTTTGATTTTATATCTTCATTTCTTTTATTTCTTTGTCATCTTAATAAATATGTATCTTTCATTTCTTATGCTAGTTGACAACAATAAAAGGCATTTCTTTTATTTTTTATATTCATTTATTTTTTCAATTTTTCTTTTTTCCGTTATATTATGTTTTATATCTTCATTTCTTTTATTTCGTTGTCATCTTAATAAATATCTATCTTTCATTTCTTATGCTAGTTGACAATAATAAAAGGCATTTCTTAAATTTTTTATATTCATTTATTTTTTCAATTTATTTTTTTTTCCGTAATATTATGTTTTACATCTTCATTTCCTTTATTTCTTTGTCATCTTAATAAATATTTATCTTTCATTTCTTATGCTAGTTGACAACAATAAAAGGCATTTCTTTTATTTTTTATATTCATTTATTTTTTCAATTTCTCTTTTTTTTCGTTATATTATGTTTTATATCTTCATTTCTTTTATTTCTTTGTCATCTTAATAAATATCTATCTTTCATTTCTTATGCTAGTTGACAACAATAAAAGGCATTTCTTTTATTTTTTATATTCATTTATTTTTTCAATTTCTCTTTTTTTTCGTTATATTATGTTTTATATCTTCATTTCTTTTATTTCTTTGTCATCTTAATAAATATGTATCTTTCATTTCTTATGCTAGTTGACAACAATAAAAGGCATTTCTTTTATTTTTTCAATTTCTCTTTTTTTTCTCGTTATATTATGTTTTATATATTCATTTCTTTTATCTCGTTGTCATCTTAATAAATATCTTTCATTTCTTATGCTAGTTGACAACAATAAAAGGCATTTCTTTTATTTTTTATATTCATTTATTTTTTCAATTTCTCTTTTTTTTTCGTTATATTATGTTTTATATCTTCATTTCTTTTATTTCTTTGTCATCTTAATAAATATATATCTTTAATTTGTTATGCTAGTTGACAATAATAAAAGGCATTTCTTTAATTTTTTATATTCATTTATTTTTTCAATTTCTCTTTTTTTTCGTTATATTATGTTTTATATCTTCATTTCTTTTATTTCTTTGTCATCTTAATAAATATTGATCTTTCATTTCTTATGCTAGTTGACAACAATAAAAGGCATTTCTTTTATTTTTTATATTCATTTATTTTTTCAATTTCTCTTTTTTTTCCTGTTATATTATGTTTATTATTTATTATGTTTTATATCTTTATTTCTTTTATTTCATTGTCATCTTAATAAATATCTATCTTTCATTTCTTATGCTAGTTGACAACAATAAAAGGCATTTCTTTTATTTTTTATATTCATTTATTCTTTCAATTTCTCTTTTTTTTTCATTATTATGTTTTATATCTTCATTTCTTTTATTTCGTTGTCATCTTAATAAATATCTATCTTTAATTTGTTATGCTAGTTGACAATAATAAAAGGCATTTCTTAAATTTTTTATATTCATTTATTTTTTCAATTTCTCTTTTTTTTCGTTATATTATGTTTTATATCTTCATTTCTTTTATTTCGTTGTCATCTTAATAAATATCTATCTTTCATTTCTTATGCTAGTTGACAACAATAAAAGGCATTTCTTTTATTTTTTATATTCATTTATTTTTTCTATTTCTCTTTTTTTTTCGTTATATTATGTCCCGGCTGCTTACTGTTGAAGACAGCAGATGATCAGATTAACACGTGCCACCTGTGAAATCTAATCACCTGCCAGCTGTGTCTCGCCGTCAGCACGTGCCCCCGCCCCCTAGCTGACGGTGCTCCGCCCTCGACGCCATTGCCAGAGGCGGTGACCTTTGCTCCTGCAGACGCGCTGACTCACTTCCCGCCACCGTTATACAAACCCCGTTTCCATACGAGTTGGGAAATTGTGTTAGATGTAAATATAAACGGAATACAATGATTTGCGAATCATTTTCGACCCGTATTCAGTTGAATATGCTACAAAGACAACATATTTGATGTTCAAACTGATAAATAATCATTAACTTTAGAATTTGATGCCAGCAACACGTGACAAAGAAGTTGGGAAAGGTGGCAATAAATACTGATAAAGTTGAGGAATGCTCATCAAACACTTATTTGGAACATCCCACAGGTGAACAGGCAAATTGGGAACAGGTGGGTGCCATGATTGGGTATAAAAGTAGATTCCATGAAATGCTCAGTCATTCACAAACAAGGACGGGGCGAGGGTCACCACTTTGTCGACAAATGCGTGAGCAAATTGTTGAACGGTTTAAGAACAACATTTCTCAACCAGCTATTGCAAGGAATTTAGGGATTTCACCATCTACGCTCCGTAATATCATCAAAGGGTTGAGAGAATCTGGAGAAATCACTGCACGTAAGCAGCTAAGCCCGTGACCTTCCATCCCTCAGGCTGTACTGCATCAACCAGCGACATCGGTGTGTAAAGGATATCACCACATAGGCTCAAGAACACTTCAGAAACCCAATGTCAGTAACTACAGTTGGTCGCCACATCTGTAAGTGCAAGTTAAAACTCTCCTATGCAAGGCGAAAACCGTTTATCAACAACACCCAGAAACGCAGTCGACTTCGCTGGGCCTGAGCTCATCTAAGATGGACTGATACAAAGTGGAAAAGTGGTCTGACGAGTCCACATTTCAAATTATTTTTGGAAACTGGACGTCGTGTCCTCCGGACCAAAGAGGAAAAGAACCATCCGGATTGTTCTAGGCGCAAAGTGTAAAAGCCAGCATGTGTGATGGTATGGGGGTGAATTAGTGCCCAAGACATGGGTAACTTACACATCTGTGAAGGCGCCATTAATGCTGAAAGGTACATACAGCTTTTGGAGCAACATATGTTGCCATCCAAGCAACGTTATCATGGACGCCCCTGCTTATTTCAGCAAGACAATGCCAAGCCACGTGTTACATCAACGTGGCTTCATAGTGAAAGAGTGCTGGTACTAGACTGGCCTGCCTGTAGTCCAGACCTGTCTCCCATTGAAAATGTGTGGCGCATTATGAAGCCTAAAATAGCACAACGGACTGTTGAACAACTTAAGCTGTACATCAAGCAAGAATGGGAAAGAATTCCAGCTGAGAAGCTTCAAAAATGTGTCTCCTCACTTCCCAAACATTTACTGAGTGTTGTTAAAAGGAAAGGCCATGTAACACAGTGGTGAACATGCCCCTTCCCAACTACTTTGGCACGTGTTGCAGCCATGAAATTCTAAGTTAATTATTATTTGCAAAAAAAAAAATCAAATATGTTGTCTTTGTAGTGCATTCAACTGAATATGGCTTGAAAAGGATTTGCAAATCATTGTATTCCGTTTATATTTACATCTAACACCATTTCCCAACTCATGGAAACAGGGTTTGTATATAAGTGATGTAGTTTTAACACCTTCATTCATTATTACAGCATCACAGCAAGCACCCTATTGATTTTCACACATGTATCACCAAAACATGCTTGATGACAGTACTACAATATTATATATATATATATATATATATATATATATATATATATATATATATATATATATATATATATATATATATATATATATATATATATATTACTACAGTACTACAATATAATATATATTACTACAGTACTACAAAATAATATATATATATGTATATAAATATTACTACAGTACTACAAAATAATATATATATAATACTACAGTACTACAATATAATATATACATTGGTACAGTACTACAATATAATATATATTACTACAGTACTACACAATAATATATATATATATATATATATATATATATATATATATTACTACAGTACTACAAAATAAAAAAAATATATATATATATATATTACTACAGTACTACAAAATAATATATATATATATTACTACAGTACTACAATATAATATATACATTAGTACAGTACTACAATACATACATTACTACAGTACTACATTTATATATATATATATATATTACTACAGTACTACAAATAACAAATATATTACTACAGTACTACAATATGATATATATATGTATTACTACAGTACTACAATATAATATATATACTACTACAGTACTACAATATAATGTATATATTACCACAGTACTATAATATATATATATATATATATATTACTACAGTACTACAATATAACATATATATTACTACAGTACTACAATATAACATGTATACTACTACAGTACTACAATATTATATATATATATTACTACAGTACTACAATATAATATATATATTACTACAGTACTACATATAATATATATATATATATACATATTACTACAGTACTACAAATAACAAATATATTACTACAGTACTACAATATAATATATATATATATATATATTACTACAGTACTACAATATAATATATACAGTACTACAATATAATATATATATATATATTACTACAGTACTACAATATAACATCTATATTACTACAGTACTACAATATAACATGTATACTACTACAATATTATATATATATATATATTACTACAGTACTACAATATAATATATACATTACTACAGTATTACATCCATCCATCTTCTTCCGCTTAGCCGAGGTCGGGTCGCGGGGGCAGCAGCCTAAGCGGGGAAACCCAGACTTCCCTTTCCCCAGCCACTTTGTCCAGCTCAATATAATATATATTACTACAGTACTACAATATAATATATACATTACTACAGTACTACATATAATATATATATATATATATATATATATATATATATATATATATATATTACTACAGTACTACAATATAATATATACATTACTACAGTACTGCAATATAATATATATATATTACTACAGTACTACAATATAACATCTATACTACTACAGTACTGCAATATAATATATAAATATATTACTACAGTACTACAACATAACATCTATATTACTACAGTACTACAAACTTGTGATTTAGGGCTATATAAATAGACATTGATTGATTGATTGATATATATATATATTACTACAGTGCTAAAATGTAACATCTATATTACTAAAGTTCTACAATATAACATATGTATTATTACAGTACTACAATATATGTATTACCACAATATAACATATATGACTAAATTATTACAATATAGTATATATAGTACTACATATACATGACTACATATTAGTATATATTACTACATGATAACAGCAGAATATAGTACATACAATAGAAGTACATAGAAGAGATATTATACACATGTTAAGTATATAAATAATGTAGTATAGTGCAGAAGTATCATACAAATATTGAGGAGTAAATACTGCAGTAATACGTGTTTCAATTAGCAAGAACATCATTTCATGTTCAGTCAAATTCATTTCCTGTTAAACAAAAAAAAAAAAGACATTTTTGATTGATGGATGAATTTTTTGTGTTCCCTTTTTGCTCTCCGTCATTTCCTTCAGGCTGGAAATGGATGACAGTGCTGGGGGGCACGTGGACGGACCGTTGTTCGATATCCGCCCTCAATAACCTCCATTTTGGCATTTGGAGTGAAATATTTGTGTTGTTGATGTAGTTTTATGAAGCCAGCACATTTAACAGTCACTGACTCCGTTACGTCTTGCAATCATTCACAACAACAACAATAATATCATCCTTTAAATAGACTTCAGTATCATTTCTTTACACTTGGATACCACACAGGAAATAAGACACAGTAAAAAAAAAATTATAATTATATATATATATATTTTTTGTCATAAATAAATACAATCATGTGTGCTTACGGGCTGTATCCCTGCAGACTGTATTGATTTATATTGATATATAATATATATATTGTGTTTTTTATGTTGATTTAATTTAAAAAAAAAATATATATATATATTTTTTTAAATTTTTTGTGCGGTACCGGTCCGTGGACCACTGATATATAGGATCTTTGACCAGTGCTTTTATATCAGGGGCCGTACTTATCAAGCTTCTTAGAGTGCCATTTTACACTTAAGTCCTGAAAATTTGCGAAATTTAGTCCTACTCTCAAACTTAAGAATAAAAGCTTTTTATCAACGTTCTTAAGTCTAAGAATCACTCCTACTCTCCACGATATTTAAGAGACCTTCAGAGGTGTCTTAAGTGGTTAGGAGTTGCCAGCAGGGGATGGCACTGAGGCGAGAGAGACGTGCGCGAACGTTCAGGGAGCGGAAGGATGTCCTGGCTTTGTTTGATGACGAGCAGCTGATCAAACGGTATCGTTTAGACAGAGCGGGTATCATTTTTGTCAGATTTAATAATTTTCGATTCCTTGTTGATTTCTGCATGTGTCTGCAGTGGGCTAGTATATATAGAGCCACCCACACCACTTTCAAATTAGTTGCCTAATTAATGAATTGGAAAGAAAATGTTATGAGAGTAGCGTATGTGTGTGTGTGGCCCTTTAATAGGTGACAGCATGTGAGGTGAGTGACGTCAGTGAGTGTGTGGGCGAGAGAAGAGAGGGAGCGGTACTGTGAGTGCGAGCCGGGACTCAAGATTTGCAACTAATCGCCGGACTCATCATTCACTCTAAAGTCGTCCGCTGTGGAGACCCACTGCCGGGTAAAGTGAAGGGTGTTGCCCCGAGCATACATCCTGGAGAAGTGTCTCCCCTGCGCTCTTCGACTACGGTCTGGGAGCAGGAAGCAGGAAAGGTGCAACAAAAAGGAAACATTTATTTTTGATTCATTGCCAATATTGTTTGTTTGTTTTGTATTATTTTGTAGTTTATTGTCAAAATATGAACTGTCATTGTCCACTTAAATATTTCTAAGATATTTCTTTATTCTTAGACAAGGGATTCCCTTCCGTGATTGGTCATTTCTATGGACACAGAAATGACGTCACCTAATATTCCGTTTACGGCACATAGTAATGTCGTAATTCAGCTCTGAGTGTGACACTTAAGATTCAGTCCTACACTTCGCTGAAAGTGTGAGTAAGACGCTCGATAACTAACTTTTAAGTGCGGCTTTCAGCGAAGAATTTATTTACTCTTAAGTCAACTCTTAGCAGACTTCTTAGGAGTAATTCTAAGAAGCTTGATAAGTACGGCCCCTGGTCTTTAAAAACAGCAGATCACTCCTGTTAAATATAGGATCTCTGACCAGTGTTTTTATATTAGGTTAAGATATATTAAGATGTGTGTGTGTGAATATATATATATTTATATATATATATATATATATATATATATATATATATATATATATATATATATATATATATATATATATATATATATATATATATATATATACAGTACACATATATATACATATACATATATATATACAGTACATACATATATACACATATATATGTATATATATACATATATACACTACCGTTCAAAAGTTTGGGGTCACCCAAACAATTTTGTGGACTAGCCTTCATTTCTAAGAACAAGAATAGACTGTCGAGTTTCAGATGAAAGTTCTCTTTTTCTGGCCATTTTGAGCGTTTAATTGACCCCACAAATGTGATGCTCCAGAAACTCAATCTGCTGAAAGGAAGGTCAGTTTTGTAGCTTCAGTAACGAGCTAAACTGTTTTCAGATGTGTGAACATGATTGCACAAGGGGTTTCTAATCATCAATTAGCCTTCTGAGCCAATGAGCAAACACATTGTACCATTAGAACACTGGAGTGATAGTTGCTGGAAATGGGCCTCCATACACCTATGTAGATATTGCACCAAAAACCAGAAATTTGCAGCTAGAACAGTCATTTACCACATTAGCAATGTATAGAGTGTATTTCTTTCAAGTTAAGACTAGTTTAAAGTTATCTTCATTGAAAAGTACAGTGCTTTTCCTTCAAAAATAAGGACATTTCAATGTGAACGGTAGTGTGTATATATATATATATATAT
>NC_084732.1:1707548-1747548 GCF_033978785.1 Entelurus aequoreus | reverse complement strand
AATCTCTATATCAACTTCAAGTTGATATAAAGTAATACAAATTTTAAAAAAATGTTCCACTGAGGGCTGCACACGGAAAAATTAAAGCATGTGGGGGCCATTTTGATATTTTTCATTTTCAAACCATAACAAAATATATGGATTTTTTATTTATTTTACCTTTAGGGCTCCCGGGGACCATAAAGGGTCTCAGTCATTAAAATGTTAAAAATAAGTCAGATTATTATTTTTTTGAAATTATTTAACGCTTACAGTAAATCTCTATATCAACTTCAAGTTGATATAAAGTAATACAAATTAAAAAAAATTGTTCCACTGAGGGCCACACACGGAAAAATTAAAGCATGTGGGGGCCATTTTGATATTTTTCATTTTCAAACCTTAACAAAATATATGGATTTTTTTTATTTATTTTACCTTTATGGGTCCCGGGGACCATAAAGGGTCTCAGTCATTAAAATGTTAAAAATAAGTCAGATTATTATTATTTTTTAATTATTTAACGCTTACAGTAAATCTCTATATCAACTTCAAGTTGATATAAAGTAATACAAATGAAAAAAAAATGTTCCACTGAGGGCCGCACACAGAAAAATTAAAGCATGTGGGGGCCATTTTGATATTTTTCATTTTCAAACCATAACAAAATATATGGATTTTTTATTTATTTTACCTTTAGGGCTCCCGGGGACCATAAAGGGTCTCAGTCATTAAAATGTTAAAAATAAGTCAGATTATTATTTTTTTGAAATTATTTAACGCTTACAGTAAATCTCTATATCAACTTCAAGTTGATATAAAGTAATACAAATTAAAAAAAATTGTTCCACTGAGGGCCGCACACGGAAAAATTAAAGCATGTGGGGGCCATTTTGATATTTTTCATTTTCAAACCTTAACAAAATATATGGATTTTTTTTTTTATTTTACCTTTATGGGTCCCGGGGACCATAAAGGGTCTCAGTCATTAAAATGTTAAAAATAAGTCAGATTATTATTATTTTTTAATTATTTAACGCTTACAGTAAATCTCTATATCAACTTCAAGTTGATATAAAGTAATACAAATTAAAAAAAAATGTTCCACTGAGGGCCGCACACAGAAAAATTAAAGCATGTGGGGGCCATTTTGATATTTTTCATTTTCAAACCATAACAAAATATATGGATTTTTTATTTATTTTACCTTTAGGGCTCCCGGGGACCATAAAGGGTCTCAGTCATTAAAATGTTAAAAATAAGTCAGATTATTATTTTTTTTAAATTATTTAACGCTTACAGTAAATCTCTATATCAACTTCAAGTTGATGTAAAGTAATACAAATTTAAAAAAAATGTTCCACTGAGGGCCGCACACGGAAAAATTAAAGCATGTGGGGGCCATTTTGATATTTTTCATTTTCAAACCTTAACAAAATATATGGATTTTTTTAATTTATTTTACCTTTATGGGTCCCGGGGACCATAAAGGGTCTCAGTCATTAAAATGTTAAAAATAAGTCAGATTATTATTATTTTTTAATTATTTAACGCTTACAGTAAATCTCTATATCAACTTCAAGTTGATATAAAGTAATACAAATTAAAAAAAAATGTTCCACTGAGGGCCGCACACAGAAAAATTAAAGCATGTGGGGGCCATTTTGATATTTTTCATTTTCAAACCATAACAAAATATATGGATTTTTTATTTATTTTACCTTTAGGGCTCCCGGGGACCATAAAGGGTCTCAGTCATTAAAATGTTAAAAATAAGTCAGATTATTATTTTTTTTAAATTATTTAACGCTTACAGTAAATCTCTATATCAACTTCAAGTTGATATAAAGTAATACAAATTTTAAAAAATTGTTCCACTGAGGGCCGCACACGGAAAAATTAAAGCATGTGGGGGCCATTTTGATATTTTTCATTTTCAAACCTTAACAAAATATATGGATTTTTTTTATTTATTTTACCTTTATGGGTCCCGGGGACCATAAAGGGTCTCAGTCATTAAAATGTTAAAAATAAGTCAGATTATTATTATTTTTTAATTATTTAACGCTTACAGTAAATCTCTATATCAACTTCAAGTTGATATAAAGTAATACAAATGAAAAAAAAATGTTCCACTGAGGGCCGCACACAGAAAAATTAAAGCATGTGGGGGCCATTTTGATATTTTTCATTTTCAAACCATAACAAAATATATGGATTTTTTATTTATTTTACCTTTAGGGCTCCCGGGGACCATAAAGGGTCTCAGTCATTAAAATGTTAAAAATAAGTCAGATTATTATTTTTTTGAAATTATTTAACGCTTACAGTAAATCTCTATATCAACTTCAAGTTGATATAAAGTAATACAAATTAAAAAAAATTGTTCCACTGAGGGCCGCACACGGAAAAATTAAAGCATGTGGGGGCCATTTTGATATTTTTCATTTTCAAACCATAACAAAATATATGGATTTTTTATTTATTTTACCTTTAGGGCTCCCGGGGACCATAAAGGGTCTCAGTCATTAAAATGTTAAAAATAAGTCAGATTATTATTTTTTTGAAATTATTTAACGCTTACAGTAAATCTCTATATCAACTTCAAGTTGATATAAAGTAATACAAATTAAAAAAAATTGTTCCACTGAGGGCCGCACACGGAAAAATTAAAGCATGTGGGGGCCATTTTGATATTTTTCATTTTCAAACCTTAACAAAATATATGGATTTTTTAAATTTATTTTACCTTTATGGGTCCCGGGGACCATAAAGGGTCTCAGTCATTAAAATGTTAAAAATAAGTCAGATTATTATTATTTTTTAATTATTTAACGCTTACAGTAAATCTCTATATCAACTTCAAGTTGATATAAAGTAATACAAATTTTAAAAAAAAGTTCCACTGAGGGCCGCACACAGAAAAATTAAAGCATGTGGGGGCCATTTTGATATTTTTCATTTTCAAACCATAACAAAATATATGGATTTTTTTATTTATTTTACCTTTAGGGCTCCCGGGGACCATAAAGGGTCTCAGTCATTAAAATGTTAAAAATAAGTCAGATTA
Organism: Entelurus aequoreus; assembly: GCF_033978785.1. Taxonomy (NCBI): domain Eukaryota; kingdom Metazoa; phylum Chordata; class Actinopteri; order Syngnathiformes; family Syngnathidae; genus Entelurus; species Entelurus aequoreus. The sequence goes on along the minus strand of NC_084732.1, from coordinate 1,744,499 downwards.
TTATTTTTTTTAAATTATTTAACGCTTACAGTAAATCTCTATATCAACTTCAAGTTGATATAAAGTAATACAAATTAAAAAAAAATGTTCCACTGAGGGCCGCACACGGAAAAATTAAAGCATGTGGGGGCCATTTTGATATTTTTCATTTTCAAACCATAAGAAAATATATGGAATTTTAATTTATTTTACCTTTAGGGCTCCCGGGGATCCATAAAGGGTCTCAGTCATTAAAATGTTAAAAATAAGTCAGATTATTATTATTTTTTAATTATTTAACGCTTACAGTAAATCTCTATATAACTTCAAGTTGATATAAAGTAATACAAATTTAAAAAAATTGTTCCACTGAGGGCCGCACACGGAAAAATTAAAGCATGTGGGGGCCATTTTGATATTTTTCATTTTCAAACCTTAACAAAATATATGGATTTTTTATTTTTTATTTTACCTTTGTGGGTCCCGGGGACCATAAAGGGTCTCAGTCATTAAAATGTTAAAAATAAGTCAGATTATTATTATTTTTAAATTATTTAACGCTTACAGTAAATCTCTATATCAACTTCAAGTTGATGTAAAGTAATACAAATTTTAAAAAAATGTTCCACTGAGGGCCGCACACGGAAAAATTAAAGCATGTATGGGCCATTTCGATATTTTTCATTTTCAAACCATAACAAAATATATGGATTTTTTTTATTTATTTTACCTTTAGGGGTCCCGGGGACCATAAAGGGTCTCAGTCATTAAAATGTTAAAAATAAGTAAGATTTTTTTTTTTTTTTTAATTATTTAACGCTTACAGTAAATCTCTATATCAACTTCAAGTTGATATAAAGTAATACAAATTTTTTAAAAATGTTCCACTGAGGGCCGGCTGCACACGGAAAAATTAAAGCATGTGGGGGCCATTTTGATATTTTTCATTTTCAAGCCATAACAAAATATATGGATTTTTTATTTATTTTACCTTTAGGGCCCCCGGGGACCATAAAGGGTCTCAGTCATTAAAATGTTAAAAATAAGTCAGATCATTTATTTTTTTTAATTATTTGAAGCTTACAGTAAATCTCTATATCAACTTCAAGTTTATAAAAAGTAATACAATTTTTTTTTTTTTAATGTTCCACTGAGGGCCGCACACGGAAAAATTTAAGCATGTGGGGGCCATTTTGATATTTTTCATTTTCAAACCTTAACAAAATATATGGATTTTTTTATTTATTTTACCTTTAGGGCTCCCAGGGACCATAAAGGGTCTCAGTCATTAAAATGTTAAAAATAAGTCAGATTATTTATTTTTTTAATTATTTGACGCTTACAGTAAATCTCTATATCAACTTCTTTTCTTTTTTAAAATTTATTTATTTATTTTTTATTTATTTATTTTTTTCTCCATGCTTTTTTAACCTGTAAAGCACTTTGGTTCAATCTAAAAGTTGTTGAAAACGTGCTATATAAATGAAAGTTGACTTGACTTGACTTGACTTCAAGTTGATATAAAGTAATACAAATTAAGAAAAATGTTTTAAAACAACTTAGTTTTTTAATAGTAAAACTGAAATATGCAGTATTTAGTAATTAGAGCCCTAAAATATCAATAATGCAGGACACCATTGATTTTAATTATTTCATATTTTTGAGTAATCACAGTGAAAAGATACATAAAAAACCACTAAATATATTTGGGATCCAAAAGGTGCCCCACTCATAAAGTGATACATTTTTATTAGGTTTTTCTTCTACTTTCAACACTTAAGTTACGAGATCAACTTCAGATATATCTGTCCATTTTATGCTGGAACTATTATTTTGTTTGTTTTATGCGCTTTTGTCAAAGAAAACATTGGTGTTTTTATACGGCTACTACACAATATATGCAATATTTACCACATAAAACATTTTAAAGTGAAATATTTGAAGTAATTGGAGCCCTGAAAATAATTCATTATAACATGGATTTTTGGTCTTTTTTTTTTTTAATGTTCTTTTTTATTTTTACAATAGTATTTCCAGAATGTGTGGCGGGCCGGTAGACAATTAGCCGCGGGCCGCAAATGGCCCCCCGGGCCGCACTTTGGACACGCCTGTTATAGTTGATACTGTTACCTGATTGGCTGTCACTGGTGATCACTTCCTGCGTTGCTCCTTCGTTACTTCCGCTTTCTTCCGACAAATAAAAAAGGGAAAAAAAGAGTGAAACTGGCCCCCATTTAGGGCTGGGCGATTATGGCCTTTTTTTAATATCTCCATATTTTTAGGCCATGTCACGATACACCATATATATCTGGATCAGGGGCGTCACTAGCTTTTAAGGACAGGGGGGGTTTAGCCCCCAGGAGATGCAGGATGCGAGCGAACGTAGCGCACGAGCACAAAACACACAAACGGCTAACAAAGACTTGGAAATTAATCATTGTTATTATTATTATTATTTCAGTGGGTTTATTTTCAATCCGAGTTCAGTACAACAACAAACATGGGTTTGCACAGTGACATTTTGTTTACAGCATCAACAAGAAACAATGACTTGCATGATCCTTCACGATACACTGAAACACAATGAAAGTCATGGCATTAGCCTTTATGTAAAAAAAAAAATGCACGGGACGAAATTAATGGCTCGCATGGACGATGGCTTTTAGCCATTTTTTTTCTTTTTCTTTTTATGTATTTATTCATTTTACATTTAATATTAAATATCTTGGTTTTTCCACCCTCTGAAAATCCTATGAAATGTTTAACAAGCCATCCTATAATAATACAACAGCTATTAATGTAAAAATACAATAAAACAAATATATTTAATTATATATTTTTTTCATTATTTTAACAATAGGCTAACATATTTTACTTTATATACACTACCGTTCAAAAGTTTGGGGTCACCCAAACAATTTTGTGGAATAGCCTTCATTTCTAAGAACAAGAATAGACTGTCGAGTTTCAGATGAAAGTTTTCTTTTTCTGGCCATTTAGAGCGTTCAATTGACCTCACAAATGTGATGCTCCAGAAACTCAATCTGCTCAAAGGAAGGTCAGTTTTGTAGCTTCTGTAACGAGCTAAACTGTTTTCAGATGTGTGAACATGATTGCACAAGGGTTTTCTAATCATCAATTAGCCTTCTGAGCCAATGAGCAAACACATTGTACCATTAGAACACTGGAGTGATAGTTGCTGGAAATGGGCCTCTATACACCTATGTAGATCTTACACCAAAAACCAGACATTTGCAGCTAGAATAGTCATTTACCACATTAGCAATGTATAGAGTGTATTTCTTTAAAGTTAAGACTAGTTTAAAGTTATCTTCATTGAAAAGTACAGTGCTTTTCCTTCAAAAATAAGGACATTTCAATGTGACCCCAAACTTTTGAACGGTCGTGTATATATATTATGGCAAGGCGTTAAGGAAATTAAATATATATGTAAGTCTGAATAGAAATGAGAAACTTTTATATATACTGTAAATAAGAAAGACTTAAGAGTCCGTCTGCTGATCTGAAAAAGAGCCAAAGCTGTCAAAGAGCTGAGGGACCATCTTCAAAGTGCAATGCTGAAACAAATAATGCAAACAATAAAATGTAACTTCCAGGGCTTGAGATTAACGTAGTCCCGTCGTCCCGTCGTCCCGGGGACGGTAAAAAAAAATGCACGGGACGAAATGAAATGCTCCCCGGGACGATGGCTTTTAACCATTTTTTTTCTTTTTCTTTTTATGTATTTATTCATTTTACATTTAATATTAAATATCTTGATTTTTACACCCTCTGAAAATCCTATGAAATGTTTAACAAGCCATCCTATAATAATACAACAGCTATTAATGTAACAATACAATAAAACAAATATATTTAATGATGTTTTTTTTCATTATTTTAACAATAGGCTAATGTATTTTACTTTATATAGATTCTACAAGAAAACACAAAACTTAAAAACTAAATTATTTACAATTCTTGTTCTGCAGTGCTGTGTGCTAATGTGCTTCGTACACCTGCAGGACCGCAAGCAAGGTCGCAGAGAAAATGCGGACTGGATTTTGAGTGATGTGGGCATTTTCTATATGAACAAGTCCAAGGACCGCAAGCAAGGTCGCAGAGAAAATGCGGACTGGATTTTGAGTGATGTGGGCATTTTCTATATGAACAAGTCCAAGGACCGCAAGCAAGGTCGCAGAGAAAATGCGGACTGGATTTTGAGTGCTGTGGGCATTTTCTATATGAACAAGTCCAAGGACCGCAAGCAAGGTCGCAGAGAAAATGCGGACTGGATTTTGAGTGCTGTGGGCATTTTCTATATGAACAAGTCCAAGGACCGCGAGCAAGGTTGCAGAGAAAATGCGGACTGGATTTTGAGTGATGTGGGCATTTTCTATATGAACAAGTCCAAGGACCGCAAGCAAGGTCGCAGAGAAAATGCGGACTGGATTTTGAGTGCTGTGGGCATTTTCTATATGAACAAGTCCAAGGACCGCAAGCAAGGTCGCAGAGAAAATGCGGACTGGATTTTGAGTGATTTGGGCATTTTCTATATGAACAAGTCCAAGGACCGCAAGCAAGGTCGCAGAGAAAATGCGGACTGGATTTTGAGTGCTGTGGGCATTTTCTATATGAACAAGTCCAAGGACCGCAAGCAAGGTCGCAGAGAAAATGCGGACTGGATTTTGAGTGCTGTGGGCATTTTCTATATGAACAAGTCCAAGGACCGCAAGCAAGGTCGCAGAGAAAATGCGGACTGGATTTTGAGTGCTGTGGGCATTTTCTATATGAACAAGTCCAAGGACCGCGAGCAAGGTTGCAGAGAAAATGCGGACTGGATTTTGAGTGATGTGGGCATTTTCTATATGAACAAGTCCAAGGACCGCAAGCAAGGTCGCAGAGAAAATGCGGACTGGATTTTGAGTGCTGTGGGCATTTTCTATATGAACAAGTCCAAGGACCGCAAGCAAGGTCGCAGAGAAAATGCGGACTGGATTTTGAGTGATGTGGGGACTTTCTATATGAACAAGTGGAATGGATTGGATAGCGACGCACTAAAGGGGCTCTCTACCTTACGCTATGAAGTGAGGGGAAACTGAGTGAATAATGACAGGTTATATGATTATTTATTTAAACTCATATTCGGGCCACTTTATAATGAATATGTCGGCATGTATTTGTAAAAAAAAAAAAAAAAAAGATTTTTTTTTTTTTTTTTTTTAACACAAAATTATTTAGGGGGGCCTAAGAACATTTTAGGGGGGTTGAACGGCAACGATCTGGATATTTTGCCTTAGCCTTGAATGAACACTTGATGCATATAATCACAGCAGTATGATGATTCTATGTGTCTACATTAAAACATTCTTATTCATACTGCATTAATATATGCTCATTTTAAACTTTCATGCAGAGAGGGAAATCACAACTAAAAGTGTATTTATTAAAGAGTTATTAAGCAGTGGCACAAACATTCATGTCATTTCCAAAACAGAAAGTGCAAGATTGTCAGAGACATTTTAAAACAAGCTATGAGTGCACTTTTGTGCATGATGTCACTAAGATGACTTATCCAAACAACACTAATTTAAAGTGCACTTTTTGTACAGAACGCAACTACAATAGTTAAAAACAAATAAAGTGCACTTTTGTGCATGATGTCACTAAGATGACTTATCAAAACAACACTAAATTAAAGTGCACTTTTTGTACAGAAGGCCACTACAATAGTTAAAAACAAATAAAGTGCACTTTTGTGCATGATGTCACACAAGATATTTCAATAAGTGTGAAATAAAAATGAGCTGCATAATAAGAAATCAAATAGTGTATGTCCTTCGCTATGTGGTAGGTTCCTGCGGACGTTATCTCCTTCCGTTGTTGTTTCATACGGTGTTGATGTGGAAATGGTTGCCTCAGCATTTTGTGGGTGTGGCACCAGACGGAGATGTTGACATGCGGAGTAAGCACTCTTCATTCTCTAGCGGGTGACTTTTCAAATGATGCTACATATTAGCAGTAATGCTTAGGGGTGTAACGGTACACAAACATTTCGGTTCGGTACGTACCTCGGTTTAGAGGTCACGGTTCGGTTCATTTTCGGTACAGTAAGAAAACAACCAAATATAAATGTTTTGGTTATTTATTTAATAGGGGTGTGGGAAAAAATCGATTCGAGTTCGAATCGCGATTCTCACGTTGTGCGATTCAGAATCGATTCTCATTTTTTTTAAATCGTTTTTAAAAAAAAAAAAAATGTATTATTTAATTTTTAATTTTTTTTAATTTTTGTTTTTTTAATTAATCAATCCAACAAAACAATACACAGCAATACCATAACAATGCAATCCAATTCCAAAACCAAACCCGAGCCAGCAACACTCAGAACTGCAATAAACCGAGCAATTGAGAGGAGACACAAACACCACACAGAACAAACCAAAAGTAGTGAAACAAAAATGAATATTATCAACAACAGTATTAATATTAGTTACAAGTTTTTAAGCCAAAATTAGTCCATTATTTTATAAGTAATATTTTTGGATATCGACCAATTATAAACACTTACATCGTGATAGTTTGTCGTCATATCGCCCAGCTCTAGTATACGTAATTTAATCGTCCAAAAAGTCTTCCATTGTGTTGCAATATTTCCAAGAATGTAATTGAAGTCAGTGAACGTCCTACAGTAATTGACAGGTGTATATTTTATCCTCCGCCACTAATCAACCGGAACAAAATGTGACTCGCCGGCGCCTCACAGTGGTAGTTTGTCACCTGCCGTCTCGGCTGCTTTGTCAGTGAATAGCGAGGAGCGCTGAATAGCAGCGGCTCGGTAATATGGCGGCCAGCAATGCGGCAGGGGGATGTTATCTGCTTCTATTGTGTGTGTCTGTGTGTGTGTGCATGTGTGTGTGCATGTGTGTGTGTGTGTATGTTCTTGTATTTCTACCCTTCTTGAGACATCAACAGGGAAATGTACCTTCCATATGAGGACCGGTGAACTACTAGGACCGAAATCATGATCCCAATACGGAAAAACCATAGCATATATTAGAAAGCCAAATACTAGAGTCCGTGAACATTGCTCCAAAGTCAGGATTTTTGGTTGATTTAATGTGCATACAAAAGTAAACATTGACAGGTGCAAAGTCAGCAATATATGATAAAACAAGCTAAAGAAGGACTTCCCTATTCATCCCCGAAAAAACCCGGCAGGTGAACGGCTGACTTTAACGACTGCCGATGCTGACGTAAGACAACCCGCGTCCCATATGTGACCATAGGATGAACAAATACACTACGGTACGGTTTTGAAACATCAACAAGGAAAACTACCATCCATATGAGGACCGGTAAACAAGTTAGGACTAAAATCCTGGTCCCAATACGGAAAAAACATTGCATATAATAGAGAGCCAAATACTAGAGTCCGTGAACATTGCTCCAAAGTCAGGATTTTTGGTTGATTTAATGTGCATACAAAAGTAAACATTGACAGGTGCAAAGGCAGCAATATATGATAAAACAAGCTAAAGAAGGACTTCCCTATTCATTCCCCCCAAAAATGAAAATATAAGAATGTGTGTGTGCGTGTATGTATGTGTGTGTGTGTGTGTGTGTGTGTTTTCTTGTATTTCTACCCTTCTTGAGACATCAACAAGGAAAAGTACCTTCCATATGAGGACCGGTGAACAAGTTAGGACATAAATCATGGTCCCAATACGGAAAACCATTGCATCTAATATAAAGCCACATACTAGAGTCCGTGAACATTGCTCCAAAGTCAGGATATTTGGTTGATTTAATGTGCATACAAAAGTAAACATTGACAGGTGCAAAGGCAGCAATATATGATAAAACAAGCTAAAGAAGGACTTCCCTATTCATCCACGAAAAAACCCGGCAGGTGAACATCTGATTTTAACGACTTCCGATGCTGACTTAAGACAACCCGCGTCCCATATGTGACCATAGGATGAACAAATACACTACGGTACGGTTTTGAAACATCAACAAGGAAAACTACCGTCCATATGAGGACCGGTAAACAAGTTAGGACTGAAATCATGGTCCCAATGCGGAAAAAACATTGCATATAATAGAGAGACAAATACTAGAGTCCGTGAACATTGCTCCAAAGTCAGGATTTTTGGTTGATTTAATGTGCATACAAAAGTAAACATTGACAGGTGCAAAGGCAGCAATATATGATAAAACAAGCTAAAGAAGGACTTCCCTATTCATCCCCGAAAAAACCCGGCAGGTGAACAGCTGATTTTACGACTTCGGGTGCTGACGTAAGACAACCCGCGTCCCATATGTGACCATAGGATGAACAAATACACTACGGTACGGTCTTGAGACATCAACAAGGAAAATTACCATCTATATGAGGACCGGTAAACAAGTTAGGACTGAAATCCTGGTCCCAATACGGAAAAGACATTGCATATAATAGAGAGCCAAATTCTAGAGTCCGTGAACATTGCTCCAAAGTCAGGATTTTTGGTTGATTTAATGTGCATAAAAAAGTAAACATTGACAGGTGCAAAGACAGCAATATATGATAAAACAAGCTAAAGAAGGACTTCCCTATTCATCCCCGAAAAAACCCGGCAGGTGAACGGCTGACTTTAACGACTGCCGATGCTGACGTAAGACAACCCGCGTCCCATATGTGACCATAGGATGAACAAATACACTACGGTACGGTTTTGAAACATCAACAAGGAAAAGTACCGTCCATATGAGGAGGTGTGAACAAGTTAGGACCGAAATCATGGTCCCAATACGGAAAAAACATTGCATCTAATAGAGAGCCAAATTCTAGAGTCCGTGAACATTGCTCCAAAGTCAGGATTTTTGGTTGATTTAATGTGCATACAAAAGTAAACATTGACAGGTGCAAAGGCAGCAATATATGATAAAACAAGCTAAAGAAGGACTTCCCTATTCATTCCCCGAAAAAAACTGGCAGGTGAACAGCTAAATTTTACGACTTCGGGTGCTGACGTAAGACAACCCGCGTCCCATATGTGACCATAGGATGAACAAATACACTACGGTACGGTTTTGAAACATCAACAAGGAAAAGTACCGTCCATATGAGGAGGTGTAAACAAGTTAGGACATAAATCATGGTCCCAATACGGAAAAAACATTGCATCTAATAGAGAGCCACATACTAGAGTCCGTGAACATTGCTCCAAAGTCAGGATTTTTGGCTGATTTAATGTGCATACAAAAGTAAACATTGACAGGTGCAAAGACAGCAATATATGATAAAACAAGCTGAAGAAGGACTTCCCTATTCATCCCCGAAAAAACCCGGCAGGTGAACGGCTGACTTTAACGACTTCCGATGCTGACTTAAGACAACCCGCGTCCCATATGTGACCGTAGGATGAACAAATACACTACGGTACGGTCTTGAGACATCAACAAGGAAAACTACCGTCCATATGAGGACCGGTAAACAAGTTAGGACTGAAATCATGGTCCCAATGCGGAAAAAACATTGCATCTAATAGAGAGCCACGTACTAGAGTCCGTGAACATTGCTCCAAAGTCAGGATTTTTGGTTGATTTAATGTGCATACAAAAGTAAACATTGACAGGTGCGAAGGCAGCAATATATGATGAAACAAGCTGAAGAAGGACTTACCTATTCATTCCCCGAAAAAAACCCCAGGTGAACGGCTGATTTTACGACTTCCGATGTGACCATAGGATGAACAAATACACTACGGTACTAAGAGTGCTATAGTGGTCTCATTTGCACCCCCTGGTGGGGAAATCTATCAAAATGAGGGTGGTCCCAAAAAGGAGGGAGTTTTCAAATTGACAGTGTCAATTTTAAAAGTGCTCCCCCTCTGGTCAACATATGAAATAACAAGTGTGTAAAAAAAAAATTGAAGTGCTCCCCCTCTGGCCAACATATAAAATAACAAGTGTGTGTAAGAAATTGAAATGCGCCAACATTTATTTAAAAAAAATATATATATGTATATAGAGAGATACTGTAATAACTTGAAGTAAATAATGAAGATTAAAAAACTATTACAAACAAAAAAAAATACAATTAATGAACTATGTGTCGACTTTTTTCTTATATTCTTTCTGCCTCTGTAATATTGCAATATTTTCTCGTAAAATTATTACTTTTTAATGTAAAACTATTACTTCTTAATGCAAAATGGTGACATTGGTCAAATAAAATTCAGACTTTTATCACAATATTGCCAATTTTGTTGTTGTTGTGAAATAGTGACATTTGTTTGAGTAAAATTATGACTTTTGTCATAATTTTGCAGAGTAAAATCCCGATTATCATTATTATAATATTGACAAACATTTTAAAGTTCTTATAAAATTGTGACTTTTGGCGAGTAAAATGACGACTCTTTTCATAAAATTGCCCAAATTTTAAGCTTTTCTTGGAAAATTGCGACTGTTATTGAGTAAAATGCCAACTTTTATCATAATATCGCACAAATGTTCCGTTTTTCTTGTAACATTTTGACTTGCGTCGAGTAAAATGACGACGTTTATTATAATACCGCCAAAATTCTACGTTTTTCTTGTGGAATTGTGAAATTTTTCTTGTGAAATTCCAACTCATATTTCACAACATGCTTTTTTTATATTTGCATAGTATGTATATATTATTCATGTTGTAAATACACATCTTTATATATCTAGAAAGGGTGGTCCTAAAGAGGGGGGCATTTTTCGGAGGTCTCAAGAAGGCAACAAATACAAGTGTGTGTGTGTGTGTGTGTGTGTGTGTTCTTGTATTTCTACCCTTCTTGAGACATCAACAAGGAAAAGTAGTTTCCATATGAGGAGGTGTGAACAAGTGATGACATAAATCATGGTCCCAATAACGTTGCATCTAATAGAGAATGTCTCATTTGCACCCCCTGGTGGTGACATCTATCAAAATGAGGGTAGTCCCAAAATTTTTCAAATTGACTGTGTGTCGCTTTTAAAAGTGCTCCCCCTCTGGTCAACATATGAAATAACAAGTTTGTGTAAGAAATTGAAATGCGCACCCTGTGGCCAAAAAATAATAAATATAAAAATAGATATATTTGTATATAGAGACATACTGTAATAACTTGAAGTAAATAATGAAGATTAAAAACCAATTACAAACCAAAAAATACAAATACAAATAAATTAACTATAGGCAGTCTTTTTCTCACAATATGTCGACTTTTTTGTTATAAAATTTCTCATATTCTTTTTGTCTCTGTAATATTGCAATATTTTCTCGTAAAATTATTACTTTTTTTTTTAATGTCAAATGATTATGTTTTAATGCAAAATGGTGACATTTGTCATATAAAATTCTGACTTTTATTACAGTAGTGACAATTTTTTGGTTGTTCTTGTAAAATAGGGAATTTTTTTTTAGTAAAGTTCTGATTATTATTATAATATTGCCCACATTTTTAAGTCTTGTCATAAAATTGTGACTTTTGTCGAGTAAAATCACGACTCTTTTCATAAAATTGCCCAAATTTTAAGCTTTTCTTGTAAAATTGCGACTGTTATTGTGTACAATTCCAACTTTTATCATAATATTGCACAAATGTTCAGTTCTTCTTGTAACATTTTGACTTGCGTTGAGTGAAATTACATCTTTTATTATAATACTGCAAAAATCCTACGTTTTTCTTGTGAAATTGTGACCTTTTTCTTGGAAATTTTTCACTACAAACTTTTTTTTATATTTGCATAGTATGTATATATTATTCATGTTGTAAATACACATCTTTAGATATCTAGAAAGGGTGGTCCTAAAGAGGGAGGCATTTTTCTGAGGTCTCAAGAAGGTAAGAAATACACGAATGTGTGTGTGTGTGTGTGTGTGTGTGTGTGTGTGTGTGTGTGTGTGTGTGTGTGTGTGTGTGTGTGTGTGTGTGTGTGTGTGTGTGTGTGTGTGTGTGTGTGTGTGTGTGTTTCTCTCACCTGGTTGATTTCCCAGTCATGTCGTCTCCTTGTGAGACTGCGGCATTGGCAGATAGTTTGACACAGGAGGAGGCCTAAGGGACGTGTTGACGTCCATCCTGACAGACGTGGGGATGTAGCGAGTGAATACATGAGGTAAACATGTGTCCATAGATAAAGTGCGCTCGTGTCAATGCTCAGGAAAAAACCTTGCCAAGATGTCACGGCCAGCTTGACCCAGCGGCGTCATTCAGAATAAATATGCGTCGACTCCGTATTGACCGGAGCGTGTTTTTATAGTGCGGACATCCATCAGCCGACGTTAGCCGCGCGCGTGGCGTACCGCGTCTCCTTTTGACGGACGACGACGCGGCACCGCGGTGCACCTCACGCGCTCACTTGACCTTTTACTCGGCGAGCCGTGAAGGGCTCCATCAATTTAACGCACGATTTGGTCCTGTCAATAAACCCCCTCCGCCCTCCCCTACCCTCCCCCCACGGAACACGGGTATTAGCACGTTGCTAAGAGGGGTAAAGGATGTGCCGGTGTAAGATGAAAAGGATAATGAGTATGTGATTAACGTTCACGCCCACTGTAAATGCGGGGCCGCGATGTTATTAACCCACGCGCCTAATTAGCACGTGAGGCTAACGCACCATTTTAATTGCACGCATCAATTTACCATAACTGTAAATAAAAAAAATATGCAATTTTACAGTAAAATTCTGGCAACTGAGCTGCTTTTTTTTTTTTTTTTTTACTATAAAAACAGAAATACTGTTTTTCCATTTACAGTAATATTCACAAAATTCTGAGGGGAAATTATTGCAATTTACCATATTTTTTAAAACTTTTTAGTAAAAAAAAAATCTACTCATAAAATGCATAAAAAAATTGTGTAATAATAGTAAAATTTACATTGTTTTTTTTACTGTAAATAAAAAAACTGCAACTTTACAGTACTATTCTGGCAACTGAGTTGTCTTTTTTTTTTTTTTTTTTTACCATAAAAACAGAAGTACTGTTTTTCCATTTACAGTAATATTCACAAAATTCTGAGGGGAAATTATTGCAATTTACCATATTTTTTAAAACTTTCTAGTAAAAAAAAAAAATCTACTAATAAAATGCATAAAAATAGTGTAATAATAATAAAATGTACATTAGTTTTTTTTACTGTAAATAAAAAACCTGCAATTTTACAGTAACATTCTGGCAACTGAGCTGCCTTTTTTTTTTTTTTTTTTTTACCATAAAAACAGAAGTACTGTTTTTTCATTTACTGTAATATTCACTAAATTCTGAGGGGAAATTATTGCAATTTACCATATTTGTTTTTACTTTTTAAGTAAAAAAAATTTTTTACTAGAAAAATGCATAAAAAATAGTGTAATAATAGTAAAATTTACATTAGTTTTTTTTACTGTAAATAAAAAAAATTCAATTTTACAGTAAAATTCTGGCAACTGAGCTGCCTTTTTTTTTTTTTTACAATAAAAACAGAAGTGCTGTTTTTCCATTTACAGTAATATTCACAAAATTCTGAGGGGAAATTATTGCAATTTACCATATTTGTTTTTACTTTTTAAGTAAAAAAAAAAATACTAGAAAAATGCATAAAAAATAGTGTAATAGTAGTAAAATTTACATTAGTTTTTTTTACTGTAAATAAAAAAAAATGCAATTTTACAGTGAAATTCTGGCAACGGAGCTGCCTTTTTTTATTTATTTATTTTTTTTATACCATAAAAACAGAAGTACTGTTTTTTCATTTACTGTAATATTCACTAAATTCTGAGGGGAAATTATGGCAATTTACCATATTTGTTTTTACTTTTTGAGTAAAAAAAAAATCTACTAATAAAATGCATAAAAATTGTGTAATAATAGTAACATTTACATTATTTTTTGTTACTGTAAATAAACAAAACTGCAATTTTACAGTAAAATTCTGGCAACTGAGCTGCCTTTTTTTTTTTTTTTTTTTTTTTTTTTTTTACCATAAAAACAGAAATACTGTTTTTCCATTTACAGTAATATTCACAAAATTCTGAGGGGAAATTATTGCAATTTACCATATTTGTTTTTACTTTTTAGTTAAAAAAAAATCAACTAATAAAATGCATAAAAAATAGTGTAATAATAGTAACATTTACATTAGTTTTTTTTACTGTAAATAAAAAATTTTTGAATTTTACAGTAAAATTCTGGCAACTGAGCTGCTTTTTTTTTTTTTTTTGACCATAAAAACAGAAGTACTGTTTTTCCATTTACAGTAATAATCACTAAATTCTGAGGGGAAATTATTGCAATTTACCATATTTGTTTTTACTTTTTAAGTTAAAAAATTTTTTACTAGAAAAATGCATAAAAAATTGTGTAATAATAGTAAAATTTACATTAGTTTTTTTTGCTGTAAATAAAAAAACCTGCAATTTTACAGTAAAATTCTGGCAACTGAGCTGCCTTTTTTTTTTTTTTTTTTAACCATAAAAACAGAAATACTGTTTTTCCATTTACAGTAATATTCACAAAATTATGAGGGGAAATTATTGCAATTTACTATATTTTTTGTAACTTTTTAGTTACAAAAAAAATCTACTAATAAAATGCATAAAAATAGTGTAATAATAATAAAATGTACATTAGTTTTTTTACTGTAAATAAAAAAACCTGCAATTTTACAGTAAAATTATGGCAACTGAGCTGCCTTTTTTTTTTTTTTTACCATAAAAACAGAAATACTGTTTTTCTATTTACAGTAATATTCACAAAATTCTGAGGGGAAATTATTGCAATTTACCATATTTTTTAAAACTTTTTAGTAAAAAAGAAAATCTACTAATAAAATGCATAAAAAATAGTGTAATAATAGTAAAATTTACTTCTTTTTTTTTTTACTGTAAAGAAAAAAATTGCAATTTTACAGTATATTTCTGGCATCTGAGCTGCCTTTTTTTTTTTTTTTTTACCATAAAAACAGAAATACTGTTTTTCCATTTACAGTGATATTCACAAAGTTCTGAGGGGAAATTATTGCAATTTACCATATTTTTTAAAACTTCTTAGTAAAAATAAAAATCTACTAATAAAATGCATTAAAAAATAGTATAATAATAGTAAAATTAAGTTATTTTTTTTACTGTAAATAAAAAAAATGCAATTTTACAGTATATTTCTGGCAACTGAGCTGTCTTTTTTTTTTTTTTACCATAAAAACAGAAATACTGTTTTTCCATTTACAGTAATATTCACAAAATTCTGAGGGGAAATTATTGAAATTTACCATATTTTTAAAAACTTTTTAGTAAAAAAAAAAAAATCTACTAATAAGATGCATAAAAATAGTATAATAATAATAAAATTTACATTATTTTTTTTACTGTAAATAAAAAAAACTGCAATTTTACAGTAAAATTCTGGCAACTGAGCTGCCTTTTTTTAAATTAATTTTTTTTACCATAAAAACAGAAATACTGTTTTTCCATTTACATTAATATTCACACAATTCTGAGGGGAAATTATTGCAATTTACCATATTTTTAAAAACTTTTTAGTAACAAAAAAAATCTACTAATAAAATGCATAAAAAATAATGTAATAATAGTAAAATTGACATTGTTTTTTTTTACTGTAAATAAAAAAAACTGCAATTTTACAGTAAAATTTTGGCACCAGTTTTTTTGTTGGTTTTTTTTTACCGCAAATCAACAACTGTAGATTGTTCTGTGTATTACTGTAAATGCCAAATCGGCACCGATAACGCCACCTG
Organism: Entelurus aequoreus; assembly: GCF_033978785.1. Taxonomy (NCBI): domain Eukaryota; kingdom Metazoa; phylum Chordata; class Actinopteri; order Syngnathiformes; family Syngnathidae; genus Entelurus; species Entelurus aequoreus. The sequence continues at coordinate 1,728,786 of NC_084732.1, read as the reverse complement.
CTCTGCATGCGCCGGGCCGGCTTTGATCGGCGAGCGCCGCGGGAGGTCGCTCGCCAGCGTTTCCCGGGAAAAGGAGGCGCGTCCTCCCGGTTCTCATCGCTTTCCAGGAGTGATGAAACGGCCTCTCTGATGTTTTTTTTCTCTGGCATCACTTGCATCCTTTTGGGGGTTTCAGAAAGCTGCCAGGTAAAATTCTCACCCCGACACTCCGCAGGACTTCCCTACTAAGCATTTAAGAGTTTCCCACACTCGCCGCATCAATATTTGATGACATACTGTACTTCAAAAAAAAAAAACTTCACTAAATTATTGCCTCCCCCTGCTATTTTTCATGTATTTGGAGCAGGTTTCAAAATGTACCGAGGCTGAGAAAGTTTGTTTTGAAAACGTTCAAACTTCTGCCTTTGACTTACCTGTAAGGACGTGTGAACAATTGCGCCGTGAAAGCCGCTATTTTTTTCCCTACGCTTTGAGCCCTGCGGCTTAAAAAAACGGCGCCCTAAGATTTATATTCCGTATTTTCCGGATGTGGAGAGGCGGGGCCGGCAGTCCGACGGTGAGGCAGGGCACACTGGAGCCCGCTTGCAAGTAATTTCGAGGTGGCAGGGACCCTTCGAGGTCCCACGGCAAGTGGGTGATGTGGATTACGAGGTTTGACGCTCGGACCGGGGCGGAGACACTCAAATCTACCATCTAAACCTACTGAAAGCATGGAGGGAGGCGGAGCCTGTTTCCATGGTAACAGTAGTGAGGGAGTAGGAGGAGTTGGGACCAGAGATCCCGCGCTCTGTCCCGCCCCCTCTCCTCCCCTGTGACAACCAGCTGCGTGATCCACGCACCTTATAATTATTGCGGCGTCCACGCCTCCTCGCCGCCATCTTGGAGCGGGCTCCGGTGTGCCCTGCCTCGCTGTCGGACTGCCGGCCCAGCCTCTCCACACCGGACTATAGAGCGCACCCGTATACAAGCCCCTCCAACTAAAGTTTAGTATTAAAAAAAAATGTTTTTCCAGATATATACGTTGTGAACTAAGTTATATACACTGAAGGATTTTGTAAATGTTTATTTACATACCTTAATTATTCCCACACGGTGTCTGTGACACGGCAGTAAAACGGCGGTTCAGGCAAAACAGAAGTCATCGTCATGGACCCAGTAGCTGCGGAAGCTCGCTCTCCAATCATATGTTGCTTACTGAGTTGCCTAGCGTCAACTAGTCCAGCTAACAAGCTAAATAGTCAACGATATAGGCCTGGTTGCTTACTGAGTTGCCGAGTGTCAACTAGCGTAGCTAAAAAGCTAAATAGTCAACGATATAGGTATGGTTGCTTACTGAGTTGCTTATCGTCAACTAGCATAGCTAACAAGCTAAAAAGTCAACAATATAGGCATGGTTGCTTACTGAGTTGCTTAGCGTCAACTAGCGTAGCTAACAAGCGAAATAGTCAACAATATAGGCATGGTTGCTTACTGAGTTGCCTAGCGTTAAGTAGCGTCTCTAACAAGCTAAATAGTCGACAATATAGGCATGGTCGCTTACTGAGTTGCCTAGCTCTAAGTAGCGTCTCTAACAAGCTATATAGTCGACAATATAGGCACGGTCGCTTACTGAGTTGCTTAGTTTCAAGTAGCGTAGCTAACAAGCAAAATAGTCAACAAAATAGGTGTGGTTGCTTACTGCGTTGGCTAGCGTCAACTAGTCTAGCTAACAAGCTAAATAGTCAACGATATAGGCCTGGTTGCTTACTGAGTTGCCAAGTGTCAACTAGCGTAGCTAAAAAGCTAAATAGTCAACGATATAGGTATGGTTGCTTACTGAGTTGCTTATCGTCAACTAGCATAGCTAACAAGCTAAAAAGTCAACAATATAGGCATGGTTGCTTACTGAGTTGCTTAGCGTCAACTAGCGTAGCTAACAAGCGAAATAGTCAACAATATAGGCATGGTTGCTTACTGAGTTGCCTAGCGTTAAGTAGCGTCTCTAACAAGCTAAATAGTCGACAATATAGGCATGGTCGCTTACTGAGTTGCCTAGCTCTAAGTAGCGTCTCTAACAAGCTATATAGTCGACAATATAGGCACGGTCGCTTACTGAGTTGCTTAGTTTCAAGTAGCGTAGCTAACAAGCAAAATAGTCAACAAAATAGGTGTGGTTGCTTACTGCGTTGGCTAGCGTCAACTAGTCTAGCTAACAAGCTAAATAGTCAACGATATAGGCCTGGTTGCTTACTGAGTTGCCAAGTGTCAACTAGCGTAGCTAAAAAGCTAAATAGTCAACGATATAGGTATGGTTGCTTACTGAGTTGCTTATCGTCAACTAGCATAGCTAACAAGCTAAAAAGTCAACAATATAGGCATGGTTGCTTACTGAGTTGCTTAGCGTCAACTAGCGTAGCTAACAAGCGAAATAGTCAACAATATAGGCATGGTTGCTTACTGAGTTGCCTAGCGTTAAGTAGCGTCTCTAACAAGCTAAATAGTCGACAATATAGGCATGGTCGCTTACTGAGTTGCCTAGCTCTAAGTAGCGTCTCTAACAAGCTATATAGTCGACAATATAGGCACGGTCGCTTACTGAGTTGCTTAGTTTCAAGTAGCGTAGCTAACAAGCAAAATAGTCAACAAAATAGGTGTGGTTGCTTACTGCGTTGGCTAACGTCAACTAGTCTAGCTAACAAGCTAAGTAACAGGCATGGTTGCTTACTGCGTTGGCTAGTGTCAACTAGTCTAGCTATTAAGCTATATATTCGACAATATAGGCATGGTCGCTTACTGAGTTGCCTAGCATTAAGTAGCGTAGCTAACCAGTGAAATATTTGACAATATAGGCATGGTCGCTTACTGAGTTGCCTAGCAATAAGTAGCGTAGCTAGCCAGTGAAATAGTCGACAATATAGGCATGGTCGCTTACTGAGTTGCCTAGTTTTAAGTAGCGTGGCTAATAAGCTAAATAGTCAACGATATAGGCATGGTTGCTTACTGAGTTGCTTAGCGTCAATTAGCGTAGCTAACAAGCAAAATAGTTGACAATAGGCATGGTCGCTTACTGAGTTGCCTAGCAATAAGTAGCGTAGCTAGCCAGTGAAATAGTCGACAATATAGGCATGGTCGCTTACTGAGTTGCCTAGCAATAAGTAGCGTAGCTAACCAGTGAAATAGTCGACAATATAGGCATGGTCGCTTACTGAGTTGCCTAGCAATAAGTAGCGTAGCTAGCCAGTGAAATAGTCGACAATATAGGCATGGTCGTTTACTGAGTTGCCTAGCGTCAAGTAGTCTAGCTAACAAGCTATATAGTCGACAATATAGGCATGGTCACTTACTGAGTTGCCTTGCGTCTAGTTGTGTAGCTAACAAGCTAAATAGTCGACAATAAAGGTGTGGTTGCTTACTGAGTTGCTGAGTGTTTTGATGGAGAATGGCACATTGTGAATCAAGTTGGCGTTGGAAGCGGTGACGTAGTGACTATGCAGAAACACAAAGCCGCCAGTGGTCTTGATATCCTAGAATCCGTTCCATCCTTCCAGCGACCTTGGAAGCTGCCGTGCGTAAGATAGTTTTCACCCTCTCCCCGGACTTTGGATTCAGGGCTGCAGGCCGCACGGCTTCACGTCCCCACGAGGAGCTCCGTCATTCAACCCAACTGTTTGTTTTTTGACCTTTCGCATTCTCTCGGCGGCGCTCCGTCCTTTTGGTGTGAGCCGAGCCGCTCCTCCGAGGCGGAGCGAAGCGGAGATGAAAGATTCATACCAGAAAGGAAGAGGGGAGAATCTCCACCAGAGGAAGTTAATTAGAATCTCCCCGTTCCCGGCCCGTCGCTCCGCTCTTGACATTTCATCTCACTCCCTTCCCCCCTCCCAACAAATCTCCCCGCGACTCCACTGCAAGAGACAGGAAGAGCGACTGAGGGAGAGAGGAAGTGCTTGACCTTGGTAGGCGAGGTGATGCATTGCTGGCTTTGGCCCGCATCAGTCTGCCTGCCCGTGATAACGTCCAACATGAAACAGTGCTAACCATCCTCGACTTTCTTTTTTGCCTGCCTCTTTTCAGAACCCTTCCTTGCCTTGCTCTCTCGGCTGCAGAGACATAAAACAAGACTTAATAAAGTGGCACTGATCCGTTTCAAATTGCTCGGGATCTTCTGGATCCTGTTAGAGGGAGTTGAAAAGTGGGTCAAGTTCTGTTCATTCTTTCAAATCCAACGAATGGCAGATAGAAAATTCTCAATAGGAATATAACATTGGCCCGTTACCTGTTGCTAACCTCTGATCCGTTATTTGACCGACTTGATGGATCTTTGGCTTTGCCTTTGAAATGATTGTAACCTGGTACTGGGTGAACAAATACAGTGTCATGCCAATGGAATTCGGTCGGTACCAAAAAAGTATGTGGTACTCTATCCCTTGCAGATGGACTGTTATTGGGCTGCACTCATCACCAGTTATGGCCTAATTTAGGTAGAGGATCGTCCTATGTTTCAATGTACAGGCAATCAGATCCTCCGACTCATGACTGTTGCAATTTCTTTGGGTTTGCCTCCTTGACTTTGTTGTTCCATAGCCTTCAGGATCTTAGAAATAGAACATTCAAAATATTGCGTTCAACCTCAGTAGCAATGGCGTTCATGAGTTTGATTGATTGATTGAAACTTGTATTAGTAGATTGCACAGTACAGTACATATTCCGTACAATTGACCACTAAGTTTTTCAACTTGTTTAAGTCGGGGTCCACGTTAATCAATTCATGGTAGAGGCCTTGCTTGCCAACACACCTATCACCTTCTAGGAATCTTGCATTTTTGCACACGTTTTGGCTTTTAAAGGCTGATCAGGAATGCGCATAGATACAAACTGTACACATATAGACATGTACAGTTTAGTTACTTAAATACTTAAATACATGTCCCGGCAAGAAATCTGCGTTCAAAGAACTCCGGCTTATTAGTGATTCCCAGAGCCCCCAAAAAAGTCTGCGGGCTATAGAGCGTTTTCTGTTCGGGCTCCAGTACTATGGAATGCCCTCCCGGTAAAAGTTAGAGATGCTACCTCAGTAGAAGCATTTAAGTCCCATCTTAAAACTCATTTGTATACTCTAGCCTTTAAATAAACCCCCCTTTTTTTAGACCAGTTGATCTGCCGTTTTCTTTTCTCCTTTGCCCCCTCGCCGGGTTATTCCGGTTCCGGTGACCATGGATGAGATGCTGGCTGTCCAGAGTTGCCTGTGCATCGGTTGGGGACGTCTCTGCGCTACTGACCTGTCTCCGCTCGAGATGGTCTCCTGCTGGCCCCACTATGGACTGGACTCTCACTGTTATGTGGATCCACTAGGGACTGTACTTAGAGGGGGGGTTACCCACATATGCGGCCCCCTCCAAGGTTTCTCATAGTCATTCACATCGACGTCCCTTGTGTGGGCTCTGTGCCGAGGATGTCGTTGTGGCTTGTGCAGCCCTTTGAGACTTTTGTGATTTAGGGCTATATAAATAAACATTGATTGATTGATTGAAATACATGACACATATATACAGTTGTGGTCAAAAGTTTACATACACTAGTAAAGAACATAATGTCATGGCTGTCTTGAGTTTCCAATAATTTCTAAAACTCTTATTTTTTTGTGATAGAGTGATTGGAGCACATACTTGTCGGTCACAAAAAAACATTCATGAAGTTTGGTTCTTTTATGAATTTATTGGGTTGGGGAGGAGATCTTGCCCCAAGTGGAGGAGTTCAAGCACCTCGGAGTCTTGTTGAGGGTGGATCAGGGTGAGCAAGATGCATGTGTTCCTGTGTTCTTTCATGTATGGTAATCTTTTTGAACTATTTTATGAACCTCTTTTTGAACTATTTTACGGACCTCTTTTTGAACTATTTTATGGACCTCTTTTTGAACTATTTTACGAACTCTTTTCGAACTATTTTATGGACCTCTTTTTGAACTATTTTACGAACTCTTTTCGAACTATTTTATGGACCTCTTTTTGAACTATTTTATGGACCTCTTTTTGAACTATTTTACGAACTCTTTTCGAACTATTTTATGGACCTCTTTTTGAACTATTTTACAAACTCTTTTCGAACTATTTTATGGACCTCTTTTTGAACTATTTTACGAACACTTTTCGGACTATTTTATGGACCTCTTTTTTAACTATTTTACGAACTCTTTTCTAACTATTTTATGGACCTCTTTTTGAACTATTTTACGAACTCTTTTCTAACTATTTTATGGACCTCTTTTTGAACTATTTTACGAACTCTTTTCGAACTATTTTATGGACCTCTTTTTGAACTATTTTACGAACTCTTTTCGAACTATTTTATGGACCTCTTTTTGAACTATTTTATGGACCTCTTTTTGAACTATTTTACGAACTCTTTTCGAACTATTTTATGGACCTCTTTTTGAACTATTTTACAAACTCTTTTCGAACTATTTTATGGACCTCTTTTTGAACTATTTTACGAACACTTTTCGGACTATTTTATGGACCTCTTTTTTAACTATTTTACGAACTCTTTCCTAACTATTTTATGGACCTCTTTTTTAACTATTTTACGAACTCTTTTCTAACTATTTTATGGACCTCTTTTTGAACTATTTTACGAACTCTTTTCGAACTATTTTATGGACCTCTTTTTGAACTATTTTATGGACCTCTTTTTGAACTATTTTACGGAACTCTTTTTGAACTATTTTACGAACTCTTTTTGAACTATTTTACGAACTCTTTTCGAAGTATTTTATGGACCTCTTTTTGAACCATTTTACAAACTCTTTTCAAACTATTTTTTGGACCTCTTTTTGAACTATTTTATGAACCTCTTTTTGAACTATTTTATGGACCTCTTTTTGAACTATTTTATGGACCTCTTTTTGAACTATTTTACGAACTCTTTTTAAACTATTTTATGGACCTCTTTTTGAACTATTTTACGAACTCTTTTTAAACTATTTTATGGACCTCTTTTTGAACTATTTTATGGACCTCTTTTTGAACTATTTTACGAACTCTTTTCGAACTATTTTATGGACCTCTTTTTGAACTATTTTACAAACTCTTTTCGAACTATTTTATGGACCTCTTTTTGAACTATTTTACGAACACTTTTCGGACTATTTTATGGACCTCTTTTTTAACTATTTTACGAACTCTTTTCTAACTATTTTATGGACCTCTTTTTTAACTATTTTACGAACTCTTTTCTAACTATTTTATGGACCTCTTTTTGAACTATTTTACGAACTCTTTTCGAACTATTTTATGGACCTCTTTTTGAACTATTTTATGGACCTCTTTTTGAACTATTTTACGGAACTCTTTTTGAACTATTTTACGAACTCTTTTTGAACTATTTTACGAACTCTTTTCGAAGTATTTTATGGAACTCTTTTTGAACTATTTTACAAACTCTTTTCAAACTATTTTTTGGACCTCTTTTTGAACTATTTTATGAACCTCTTTTTGAACTATTTTATGGACCTCTTTTTGAACTATTTTACGGAACTCTTTTTGAACTATTTTACGAACCTTTGTCCTTTGAAAGCAGTGGTGGTCCAAAATAAAAGAAGGAGGTGTGCAATCTTTTGGCAGAACGTGGTGACACCGTACAAGGGTACAGATGCGCACGTTTCTCCTCACTGAACCACATTGAATTCTGTCTCCGTCTGATTCTTTGCTTCTTGTCTTCTTTAATAGATGTCACCGGTGTTTGAACCCGACAGACTTCATCAATGGTGGACAATTCCGATTAATACACTCCGCAACCTTGTGGACAGCCTTCCCAGAAGAGTTGAAGCTGTAATAGCTGCAAAAGGTGGACCCACATCATATTGAACCCTATGGGTTAGGAATGGGATGGCACTTCAAGTTTATATGTGAGTCAATACTTTTGACAACATAGTGTATAACAAGAGACAACGTCACAAAAGCTCGACTAACTGGAAAAAAGTTGGAAACATTTTTCAGAGGACGAGATGATCAATCAAGACAGATATTGTGTGTGTGTGTGTGTGTGTGTGTGTGTGTGTGTGTGTGTGTGTGTGTGTGTGTGTGTGTGTGTGTGTGTGTGTGTGTGTTATTGTCCCCAACTGGCTGTGCGTCATGTGAAATTGGAGAAAGCAGACTGTATTATTGGACACCAGTGCCAGTCCCAGACGATGATCCGGCTCCATGATAGATCTGTTTAATGCTCGCTTTATGGCTGGCAATCCCCCGCCGAGGATTTTTCAGCGAGCTGTCAGGGTGCTTAAAGGCAACCTGCCCGCAGAGGAAGAGCAAAATTACCCTTCAGAAACCTCTTCCACCCCGAAGCTCAAAGGAGCGACACGCCTCACCGTCCTCACATCCTTCTCTTTCCCCTTTTTTTTTTTTTTTTTTTGCTTGACTCAATTTCCTCGCCTTTTTGGAAGATTCCATCACGAAGCAAACGGAAGAAGAAGAAGAAGAAGGAGGCAGAGCGGAAGAAAAGCAAGAATAGAAGAAAAGGACTAGCGGGAGTGTTTGCCACAACAAACGGCAAAAGAAGGTGACTCACTTTGGCTGTGGTGACACCAACACGCTCGCTGCTTAAAAACACACATTCCCGTCTCAGAGGAATACGCAAAAATCACGACCGACCGAGTTTGTCGTTTCCATGGCAACGTCAGCTCGCGACGCAGAGTCACAGATGTCATTTCTCTTTTCTTTTTTTTTTTTTGATGCGAGATCAGATTTGTCATCTCCTCCAAAAAGAGAGCCTTCTATAGTCAACAGTGCACCAATTTCCGACTTACATTAGCATTTTGCAAGAAATGGACTACCGTACTGTAAGTCCTCTGCTCGCCAGTCCTTTATTATTCATGACACTAATTCAGGCCTGCATTCCATATAAATCAACCTTTCTCGACGTTTTTTTCTCCATTCAATACTTTACAGAGGCGTACATGTCGGTAAAAAGGGGGTACTCTTGGAACAGTACGAAGGTCCTACCTCGGCGTATTCATGTCGCAAAACAGCGTCACCCGAAATGTGTTGCAAAACCCAAAACCAGTGAAGTGGGCACGTTGTGTAAATGGTGAATAAAAAGAGAATACAACGATTAGCAAATACTTTTCAACCTATATTCAATTGAATAGACTGCAAAGACTTTGTTATTTTTTTTGCAAATATTAGCTAATTTGGAATTTGATGCCAAAAAAGCCGGCACAAGTGGCAAAAACGACTGAGAAAGTTGAGGAATGCTCGTCAAACACTTATTTGGAACATCCCACAGGTGAACATGCTAATTGGGAACAGGTGGGTGCCGAGATTGGGTATGAAAGCAGCTTCCATGAAATTCCTCAGTCATTCACAAACAAGGACGGGGCGAGGGTTGACCACTTTGTGAACAAATGCGTGAGCAAATTGTCCAACAGTTTAAGAACAACATTTCTCAACCAGCTATTGCAAGGAATTTACCATCTACGGTCCGTAATATCATCAAAAGGTTTAGAAGAATCTGGAGAAATCACTGCACGTAAGCGATGATGTTACGGACCTTCCCTCCCTCGGGTGGTACTGCGACGAAAAGCGACAAAAAGCGACGTCAGTGTGTAAAGGATATCACCACATGAGCTCAGGAACACCTCAGAAAACCACTGTCAGTAACTACAGTTGGTCGCTACATCTGTAAGTGCAAGTTAAAACTCTATTACGTAAAGCGATAGGCATTTATCAACAACACCCAGAAACGCCGCCGGCTTCGCTGGGCCTGAGCTCATCTAAGATGGACTGATGCAAAGTGGAAAAGTGTTCTGTGGTCTGACGAGTCCACATTACAAATTGTTTTTGGAAACTGTGGACGTCGTGTCCTCCGGATCAAAGAGGAAAAGAACCATCCAGATTGTTATAGGTGCAGATTTGAAAAGCCAGCATGTGTGATGGTATGGGGGTGTATTAGTGCCCAAGGCATGGGTAACTTACACATATGTGAAGGCCCCATTAATGCTGAAAGGTACATACAGGTTTTGGAGCAACATATGTTACCATTCCAAGCAACGTTACCATGGACGCCCCTGCTTATTTCAGCAAGACAATGCCAAGCCACGTGTTACAAGAGCGTGGCTTCATAGTAAAAGAGTGCGGGTACTAGACAGGCCTGCCTGTAGTCCAGACCTGTCTCCCGTTGAAAATGTGTGGCGCATTATGAAGCCTAAAATACCACAACTGTTGAACAACTTAAGCTGTACACCGAGCAAGAATGGGAAAGAATTCCACCTGAAAAGCTTAAAAAATTGTATCTCCTCAGTCCCCAAATGTTTACTGAGTGTTGTTAAAAGGAAAGGCCATGTAACACAGTGTATGTGCTAGGATTAAAAGCACAGGGTGTATTCATGTTATGTCCTTGAACATAATGTACTGTACAAACGGTTCTTTCTGTCCAAAGGTGGGGAAATATTCAGTTTCAGTTACCGTATTTTCCGGACCGTAGGGCGCACCGGATTATAAGGCGCACTGCCGATGGGCGGGTCTATTCAGGTCTATTTTCATACAAAAAGCGCATCGGATTATAGGACGCATTAAAGGGGTCATATTATTATTTTACAAAGTCGTACTAAAACATTTTGATCGATTTTTGAGAGCCGTGTGTAATGTTCTATATTTTCAATGGAACATATAACATTTTGGTGTTGCTGTGCTTTTGCACAGACAAAGAAAAAATACCACTTCAGCACAATTGATAATAACTATAGCAACGGCCCTTAAGCATAAGAGTTGTGTGATATTATATACATAATTATTCTAACACAAAGTCATACTAAAACATTTTGATAGATTTGAATAGATGTGTAATGCTCTATATTTTCAATGGAACATATAACATTTTGGTGTTGTTTACTTGAGTCATATTGCAGTCCACACGAATATCATATGTGTGACTGCCATCATATTGCAGTCTACACGTATCTCTTATGTGTGACTGCCATCATATTGCAGTCTACACGTATCTCTTATGTGCGACTGCCATCTACTGGTCACACTTATCATTTCACCATGTACCAAATAAAATAGCTTGGAGGTCGGTAAGCACAGGCAACATTATTCCGTACATTAGGCCAGTGTTTTTCAACCTTTTTTTGAGCCAAGGCACGTTTTTTTCATCAAAAAAATACGGAGGCACACCACCAGCAGTGAATATTAAAAAATAAAACTCCACCAGGTCGTCGTGCCTTATTTTGAGTTTGTTGATGTTTTGCTACAGTTCTTGTTTTGCGCTGTTATTTTGGTGCGTCTTCCTGTTTTTGTTGGTGTTTTCCTGTAGCGGCTTCATGACTTCCTGCTTTGTGTTAGCAAGCAAGGCTATTTAAGTTGTGCGGATTCTATCCTTCTTTGTGGGGACATTGTTGATTGCGATGTCATGTACGGATGTACTTTGTGGACGCCATCTCTGCTCCACACGCTGTAAGTCTTTGCTGTCGTCCAGCGTTCTGTTTTTGTTTACTTTGTAGCCAGTTCAGTTTTACTTTTGGTTTGCATAGCCATCCCTATGCTTCATTGCCTTTTCCTTTCCCTTTTGTTTATTTTTAGTTTAAGCATTACATATCTTTTTACCTGCACGCTGTCTCCCGCTGTGCTCTGCATGTTGGGATCACAACAAACCGACCTCGTCTCACCCGGCACGTTCCGACTTTTACAAAGCAATGAACTACCTCTTGCCACCTACTGATATGGAGGATTACATGGTTACCCTGCCGAGCTCTATACAGCACAGACACTGAGCGACGGCACATTATTTGCAGATTCTAATTATCGATTTGCAAAAAATATTTTTTGGACCAGCTTGGTGAAGTTGCATCATTTTGCACGGCACACCAAGCAATATCTCACTTGGTACAGTGGTTGAAAAACACTGTATATAGCGTACTGTCGAGCTTTGAGAAAATGAAAGGATTTTAAGGGCGCATTATAGTCTGAGGGCAGTACCGGACCGTCTGATTGTGGCGGTCCGCTCCCTGTATGATCAGTGTCAGAGCTTGGTCCGCATTGCCGGCAGTAAGTCGGACACGTTTCCAGTGAGGGTTGGACTCCGCCAAGGCTGCCCTTTGTCACCGATTCTGTTCATAACTTTTATGGACAGAATTTCTAGGTGCAGTCAAGGCGTTGAGGGGATCCGGTTTGGTGGCTGCGGGATTAGGTCTCTGCTTTTTGCAGATGATGTGGTCCTGATGGCTTCATCTGGCCAGGATCTTCAGCTCTCACTGGATCGGTTCGCAGCCGAGTGTGAAGCGACCGGGATGAGAATCAGCACCTCCAAGTCCGAGTCCATGGTTCTAGCCCGGAAAAGGGTGGAGTGCCATCTCCGGGTTTGTGGAGGAGACCCTGCCCCAAAGTGGAGGAGTTCAAGTACCTCTGAGTCTTGTTCACGAGTGAGGGAAGAGTGGATCGTGTGATCGATAGGCGGATCGGTGCGGCGTCTTCAGTAATGCGGACGCTGTATCGATCCGTTGTGGTCATATTTGCCAACCCTCCCGAAGTTTTCGGGAGACTCCCGAATTTCAGTGCCTCTCCCGAAAATCTCCCTGGACAACCATTCTCCAAAATTTCTCCCGATTTCCAGCCGGACTTAAGGCAAGACTTAATGCGGACCAAGCTCTGATCAGTGTCAGAGCTTGGTCCGCATTGCCGGCAGTAAGTTGGACACGTTTCCAGTGAGGGTTGGACTCCGCCAAGGCTGCCCTTTGTCACCGATTCTGTTCATAACTTTTATGGACAGAATTTCTAGGTGCAGTCAAGGCGTTGAGGGGATCCGGTTTGGTGGCTGCAGGTTTAGGTCTCTGCTTTTTGCGGATGATGTGGTCCTGATGGCTTCATCTGGCCAGGATCTTCAGCTCTCACTGGATCGGTTCGCAGCCGAGTGTGAAGCGACCGGGATGAGAATCAGCACCTCCAAGTCAGAGTCCATGGTTCTAGCCCGGAAAAGGGTGGAGTGCCATCTCCGGGTTTGTGGAGGAGACCCTGACCCAAAGTGGAGGAGTTCAAGTACCTCGGAGTCTTGTTCACGAGTGAGGGAAGAGTGGATCGTGTGATCGATAGGCGGATCGGTGCGGCGTATTCAGTAATGCGGACGCTGTATCGATCCGTTGTGGTCATATTTGCCAACCCTCCCGAATTTTTCGGGAGACTCCCGAATTTCAGTGCCTCTCACGAAAATCTCCCGGGACAACCATTCTCCCGAATTTTTCCCGATTTCCAGCCGGACTTAAGGCACGCCCCCTCCAGGTCCATGCGGACCTGAGTGAGGACAGCCTGTCGTCACGTCCACTTGGCCAACCAAACAGTAACCACAGAACACTAATGTTCTGTGGTTACTGTTTGGTTGGCCAACGGTTTACGTTGTATTGCCCACCCTGACGGCAAGTGTGGGAGTCGGTTCGGAAGTATGAAGTAAAGAGACGTAAACTTCGTCACCTCGCCTGGTTATTGACTCCAAACCCAGAATATTACAGTGCCCATACCTATGCTCCTTCAAAGGCTGTGCTACTGGCTGCAAAGCATTGCACTTTCAAATACAACAATGAGTAGAGAGGAGTGTTATGTGTGTGTATATGTGTAAATGAATGAACACTGAAACCCCCCCCCCCCCCCAATCTCCCGAATTTGGAGGTCTCAAGGTTGGCAAGTATGGTTGTGGTGAAGAAGGAGCTGAGCCGGAAGGCAAAGCTCTCAATTTACCGGTCGATCTATGTTCCCATCCTCACCTATGGTTATGAGCTTTGGGTTATGACCAAAAGGACAAGATCACGGGTACAAGCGGCCGAAATGAGTTTCCTCCGCCAGGTGGCGGGGCTCTCCCTTAGAGATAGGGTGAGAAGCTAAGTAAAGCCGCTGCTCCTCCACATCGAGAGGAGCCAGATGAGGTGGTTCGGGTATCTGGCTCTGGATGCCACCCGAACGCCTCCCTAGGGAGGTGTTTAGGGCACGGTAGGAGTCCATGGGGAAGACCCAGGACACGTCGGGAAGACTATGTCTCCCGGCTGGCCTGGGAACGCCTCGGGATCCCCTGGGAAGAGCTGGACAAAGTGGCTGGGGAGACGAAGGTCTGGGCTTCCGACCCGACCTCGGATAAGCGGAAGAAGATGGATGGATTATAGTCTGAAAAATATGGTACGTTTCAGTTTCCCCTAACATACCGAACAGTGGTTATGAAGTACTATGACATCCCTAGCATTAAACAGAATGTCATAAAATTTAATTGCAGATTGCTTCCGTTCCTTCTTCTTGCCAAGTGCGTTACTGCGTCTAACCATTTCCCCTGTGGATCGTTAAAGTTAGTCCGAATCTAAACCTGCAGGGGGTACCCAGAAACAGGCCCTCCCTTCCTAGCATGAAACGCACGAGGAGTTCAGCGTTTGGTTGCAAAAGTTAGCAGGACAAGCTGCTAACGATGGACAAGCTAATTGAAGTACGGGGGGAAAAGGGATCAAAGTCAGCGGGAGAACAAAGGCAAAGGCGAACATCGCAGCGAGCTTTATCTGAGACAATTAGCTACTTTCACAAAGTGTCCCCTTATATCTCCGAGTTCATTTCTCACGACAAACGACGTCCTAATTAATTGCGGGCAACGTTTGTCCCCGTTGAAGATGGGGATTGTTTGAAACGGTCTCTGGACAAACGCTTGATGCCTTATCGAGATCGCAGCGGCGAGGCTGAAAATAATCCATTGTGTGGCGATGAAAGGCCGTCTAAATCCGGGGGACTAAATAAACGGCGAGAGCGTCACATCAAATAGGATGGCGCCTTTAATTGAGGGATTTTGCAGAAAAGCTTGATTCGACTGCGTCGGGTTGGAGTAATCCTTTTCGCTGCATCCATCCAGATATATAATCATCACATTTCCTTTTCTCCAACATTCCCTAAAAGCTCTCCTACCTGAAAGGGTCTGAATAATCATCTGGCGAGCAAACACCCCATCATCTTCTCCTCTGGGCTCGCTAAAACTACATCAACCTTTTGCTCCTCTTCCCACTGAATCATCTCCGCTTATCTTTTTTCTGCTTAATATGCTCTTATCTGCGGCGGACGGCTACGCTTCTTCATTTTCCTTCTTCTATTCTTCCTCCTCGGAACACATGATCACTCAGAGGCCACATCCTGGAGACCGTTATGCGGCTAAGTAGCTTATTATTACACTATTTGCTACACGGACATGAAGCCTACTCTGATCTTCCACTTAGACACTTTAGATAAGAGAAGCACTTGTAAAGAAGACGTTTTACCTTCCCTTAAAATCCTCGTATTTAAAACGAGACGTGTGATTGTTTCCTTGTCACTTCACATTTTCTAAAGACGGATGATTAGCAGGACTGAAGATGAGTTTCATTATGTTCCTAAGATGATACCCTTATATCCCAGAATACTCGGTAATCCGTAGCTCGTGGATTCCGTCACGTGACCACTGTAGACTCCTTAAGAGAAACATCGGCGTGGCGCGGTTGGGAGAGTGGCCGTGCCAGCAACCTGAGGGTTCCTAGTTCGATCCCCAGCTTCTACCAACCTAGTTACGTCCGTTGTGTGTCCTTGAGCAAGACATGAATTGATTAACGTGGACCCCGACTTAAACAAGCTCTACTCTTACTCTAACCTTTAAATAGACCCCCCTTTTAGACCAGTTGATCTGCCGTTTCTTTTCTTTTCTGCTCGGCCCCCCTCTCCCTTGTGGAGGGGGGGGGGGGGGGGTCACAGGTTCGGTGGCCAGGGATGAAGCGCTGGCTGTCCAAAGTCAGGACCCGGGGTGGACCGCTCGCCTGTGCATCGGTTGGGGACATCTCTGCGCTGCTGACTTGTCTCCACTCGGGATGGTCTCCTGCTGGCCCCACTATGGACTGGACTCTCACTATTATGTTACATCCACTATGGACTGGACTCTCACTATTATGTTAGATCCACTATGGACTGGACTCTCACTATTATGTTACATCCACTATGGACTGGACTCTCACTATTATGTTAGATCCACTATGGACTGGACTCTCACAATATTATGTTGGATCCACTATGGACTGGACTCTCACTATTATGTTAGATCCACTATGGACTGGACTCTCACTATTATATTAGATCTACTATGGACTGGACTCTCACACTATTATGTTAGATCCACTATGGACTGGACTCTCACACTATTATGTTAGATCCACTATGGACTGGACTCTCACTATTATGTTAGATCCACTATGGACTGGACTCTCACTATCATATTACATCCACTATGGACTGGACTCTCACTATTATGTTAGATCCACTATGGACTGGACTCTCACTATTATATTAGATCCACTATGGACTGGACTCTCACACTATTATGTTAGATCCACTATGGACTGGACTCACACTATTATGTTATATCCACTATGGACTGGACTCTCACTATTATGTTGGATCCACTATAGACTGGACTCTCACAATATTATGCTAGATCCACTATGGACTGGACTCTCACACTATTATGTTAGATCCACTATGGACTGGACTCTCACTATTATGTTTGATCCACTATGGACTGGACTTTCACACTCTTATGTTAGATCCACTATGGACTGGACTCTCCCACTATTATGTTAGATCCACTATGGACTGGACTCTCACACTATTATGTTAGATCCACTATGGACTGGACTCTCACAATATTATGCTAGATACACTATGGACCGGACTCTAACACTATTGTTAGATCCACTATGGACTGGACTCTCACACTATTATGTTTGATCCGCTATGGACTGGACTCTCACAATATTATGTTAGATCCACTATGGACTGGACTCTCACTATTATGTTAGATCCACTATGGACTGGACTCTCTCACTATAATGTTAGATCCACTATGGACTGGACTCTCACACTATTATGTTAGATCCACTATGGACTGGACTCTCACACTATTATGTTAGATCCACTATGGACTGGACTCTCACAATATTATGTTAGATCCACTATGGACTGGACTCTCACAATATTATGTTAGATCCACTATGGACTGGACTCTCTCACTATAATGTTAGATCCACTATGGACTGGACTCTCACACTATTATGTTAGATCCACTATGGACTGGACTCTCACACTATTATGTTAGATCCACTATGGACTGGACTCTCACACTATTATGTTATATCCACTATGGACTGGACTCTCACACTATTATGTTAGATCCACTATGGACTGGACTCTCACTATTATGTTAGATCCACTATGGACTGGACTCTCACACTATTATGTTAAATCCATTATGGACTGGACTCTCACACTATTATGTTAGATCCACTATGGACTGGACTCTCACTATTATGTTAGATCCACTATGGACTGGACTTTCACACTATTATGTTAAATCCATTATGGACTGGACTCTCACACTATTATGTTAGATCCACTATGGACTGGACTCTCATACTATTATGTTAGCTCCACTATGGACTGGACTCTCACTATTATGTTTGATCCACTATGGACTGGACTCTCTCACTATTATGTTAGATCCACTATGGACTGGACTCTCACACTATTATGTTAGATCCACTATGGACTGGACTCTCACTATTATGTTAGATCCACTATGGACTGGACTCTCACTATTATGTTAGATCCACTATGGACTGGACTTTCACACTATTATGTTAAATCCACTATGGACTGGACTCTCACACTATTATGTTATATCCACTATGGACTGGACTCTCACACTATTATGTTAGATCCACTATGGACTGGACTCTCACTATTATGTTAGATCCACTATGGACTGGACTCTCACACTATTATGTTAAATCCATTATGGACTGGACTCTCACACTATTATGTTAGATCCACTATGGACTGGACTCTCACTATTATGTTAGATCCACTATGGACTGGACTTTCACACTATTATGTTAAATCCATTATGGACTGGACTCTCACACTATTATGTTAGATCCACTATGGACTGGACTCTCATACTATTATGTTAGCTCCACTATGGACTGGACTCTCACTATTATGTTTGATCCACTATGGACTGGACTCTCTCACTATTATGTTAGATCCACTATGGACTGGACTCTCACACTATTATGTTAGATCCACTATGGACTGGACTCTCACTATTATGTTAGATCCACTATGGACTGGACTCTCACTATTATGTTAGATCCACTATGGACTGGACTTTCACACTATTATGTTAAATCCATTATGGACTGGACTCTCACACTATTATGTTAGATCCACTATGGACTGGACTCTCATACTATTATGTTAGCTCCACTATGGACTGGACTCTCACTATTATGTTTGATCCACTATGGACTGGACTCTCTCACTATTATGTTAGATCCACTATGGACTGGACTCTCACAATATTATGCTAGATCCACTATAGACTGGACTCTCACACTATTATGCTAGATCCACTATGGACTGGACTCTCACTATTATGTTAGATCCACTATGGACTGGACTCTCACTATTATGTTATATCCACTATGGACTGGACTCTCACACTATTATGTTAGATCCACTATGGACTGGACTCTCACTATTATGTTAGATCCACTATGGACTGGACTCTCACACTATTATGTTAGATCCACTATGGACTGGACTCACACTAGTATGTTAGATCCACTATGGACTGGACTCTCTCACTATTATGTTAGATCCACTATGGACTGGACTCTCACTATTATGTTATATCCACTATGGACTGGACTCTCACACTATTATGTTAGATCCACTATGGACTGGACTCTCACACTATTATGTTAGATCCACTATGGACTGGACTCTCACACTATTATGTTATATCCACTATGGACTGGACTCTCACACTATTATGTTAGATCCACTATGGACTGGACTCTCACACTATTATGTTAGATCCACTATGGACTGGACTCTCACACTATTATGTTAGATCCACTATGGACTGGACTCTCACACTATTATGTTAGATCCACTATGGACTGGACTCTCACACTATTATGTTAGATCCACTATGGACTGGACTCACACTAGTATGTTAGATCCACTATGGACTGGACTCTCTCACTATTATGTTAGATCCACTATGGACTGGACTCTCACTATTATGTTATATCCACTATGGACTGGACTCTCACACTATTATGTTAGATCCACTATGGACTGGACTCTCACACTATTATGTTATATCCACTATGGACTGGACTCTCACACTATTATGTTAGATCCACTATGGACTGGACTCTCACACTATTATGTTAGATCCACTATGGACTGGACTCTCACACTATTATGTTAGATCCACTATGGACTGGACTCTCACACTATTATGTTAGATCCACTATGGACTGGACTCTCACACTATTATGTTAGATCCACTATGGACTGGACTCCCACTATTATGTTAGATCCACTATGGACTGGACTCTCACTATTATGTTAGATCCACTATGGACTGGACTCTCTCACTATTATGTTAGATCCACTATGGACTGGACTCTCTCACTATTATGTTATATCCACTATGGACTGGACTCTCACAATATTATGCTAGATCCACTCGACGTCCATAGCACCGGTCCCCCAAGGGGGTGGTCCCCACATCTGCGGTCCTCT
Organism: Entelurus aequoreus; assembly: GCF_033978785.1. NCBI lineage: Eukaryota > Metazoa > Chordata > Actinopteri > Syngnathiformes > Syngnathidae > Entelurus > Entelurus aequoreus. Next base: position 1,709,188 of record NC_084732.1, on the reverse strand, counting down.
CCAAGATTTCTCATTGTCTCATTGGGTTGAGTTTTTCCTTGCCCTGATGTGGGATCTGAACCGAGGATGTCGTTGTGGCTTGTGCAGCCCTTTGAGACACTTGTGATATAGGGCTATACAAATAAACATTGACTGATTGATTGAAGTTGAAAAAACCTATTCGGGGGTTACCATTTAAGTGGTCAATTGTACGGAATATGTACTGTACTGTGCAATCTACTAATACAAGTTTCAATCAATCAATCATGGGTCGTGGTTAGCGCCTTGCATGGCAGCTCCCGCCATCAGTGTGTAAATGTTTGTGTGAATGGGTGAATGTAGTGTCAAAGCGCTTTGAGTACCTTAAAGGTAAAAAAGTGCTACACAAGTGTAACCCATTTACCATTTAAGTGTTGAATGGAATATCATAAAAAGCGGACTATTCATTGCATGTTTACAGTATGATAACCACGGTTTAATTTGGTCTTTGGTTTACTATTCACAAGCTCCCTGATTTGTAGTAGTCTAAACTAGGGCTGGGCCGAAACATGGGGGGAGGGGGGCGTGTTTGGGGCGGGGGGGGCGTGGTTGGGGCGTGGTTAAGAAGAGAGTATATTTACAGCTAGAATTCACCAAATCAAGTATTTCATATATATATATAATATATGTATATATATGTATGAAATACTTGACTTTCAGTGAATTCTAGCTATATATATTTTTTTATTTTATTTTTTATTTTATTATACATATAAATAAAAGACATACTTGAATTTCAGTGTTCTGCAGGCTATCCAGTAGGTGGCAGTATTGTCCTGTTTAAGAGTGTCACAACATTGCTGTTTACGGCAGACGAACTGCTTTACGGTAGACTAAACGTGACTGCTGTTGTTGTGTGCTGTTACCGTGCTGGGAGGACGTTAATGAAACTGCCTAACAATAAACCCACATAAGAAACCAAGAACTCTCTCTCCTTGTTGTGCACTCTACTCTCTAAAAGCCGTAGATGTTATGACGTCATTGGGCAGGCAAGCTGCTGGGAAAGCGGACGTGAGAACGGCTGTCCCCACTCAGGTCCGCATTGAGCTGGAGGGGGCGTGGCCTCCAGCTCCGGCTGAATACCGGGAGTTTGTCGGGAGAAAATCTCTGCCGGGAGGTTGTCGGGAGAGGCGCTGAATACCGGGATTCTCCCGCTAAAAACGGGAGGGTTGGCAAGTATGCAGATATCGCATTTAGTTCACTAAAACATTCACATGTTGCACAATGAGATGTAAACATGGGATTATGTGTACATTCCTGTAACTTTCTGTTTGTAAAATATATCTTTAATAGTATTTATTTAATATATTAACATCATTTTATGATTACGGTTCGGGTTCGCAGAATGCGCATATGAAACTGGTGGGGTTCAGTACCTCCAACAAGGTTAAGAACCACTGGTCTAATAGCTTGGGGGAAGAAGCTGTTACAGAACCTGGAGGTTCTGCTACGGAGGCTGCGGAACCTCTTTCTAGAGTCCAGGGGTGAAAAAAGTCCTTGGTGGGGGTGGGAGGAGTCTCTACTGATTTTCTGAGCCCTGGTCAGGCAGCGGCTTTTTGCGATTTCCTGGATAGGCGGAAGAGGAGTCCTGATTATCTTTTCCGCCGTCCTTGCCACTCTCT